>NC_090329.1:23573624-23873624 GCF_035084215.1 Heptranchias perlo
TGTGACTGAGTATTTGTGTGTGTGTGACTGAGTATTTGTGTGTGTGTGTGAGACTGAGTATTTGTGTGTGTGTGTGAGACTGAGTATTTGTGTGTGTGTGTGTGACTGAGTATGTGTGTGTGTGTGTGTGACTGAGTATGTGTGTGTGTGTGACTGAGTATTTGTGTGTGTGTGTGTGACTGAGTATGTGTGTGTGTGTGTGACTGAGTATGTGTGTGTGTGTGTGACTGAGTATTTGTGTGTGTCTGTGACTGAGTATTTGTGTGTGTGTGTGTGACTGAGTATTTGTCTGTGTGTGTGTGACTGAGTATTTGTCTGTGTGTGTGTGACTGAGTATTTGTCTGTGTGTGTGTGACTGTGTGTGTGACTGAGTATTCGTGCGTGTGTGTGTGACTGAGTATTTGTGCATGTGTGTGTGACTGAGTATTCGTGCGTGTGTGACTGTGTGTGTGTGTGTGTGACTGAGTATTTGTCTGTGTGTGTGTGACTGAGTATTTGTGTGTGTGTGTGTGACTGAGTATTTGTGTGTGTGTGACTGTGTGTGTGTGTGTGTGACTGAGTATTCGTGCGTGTGTGTGTGTGACTGAGTATTCGTGCATGTGTGAGTGTGTGACTGAGTATTTGTGTGTGTGTGTGACTGAGTATTTGTGTGTGTGTGACTGAGTATTTGTGTGTGTGTGACTGAGTATTTGTGTGTGTGTGACTGAGTAATTGTGTGTGTGTGTGGTGTGTGTGTGTGTGTGTGACTGAGTATTTGGGCGTGTGTGAGCGTGTGACTGAGTATTTGTGCGTGTGTGAGCGTGTGACTGAGTATTTATGCGTGTATGAGTGTGTGTATATTTGTGTGTATGTGTGCGTGTGTGTGACTGTGTGTGTGTATGTGACTGAGTGTGTGTATGTGACTGAGTGTGTGTATGTGACTGAGTGTGTGTGTGTGTGTGTGTATGTGACTGAGTGTGTGTGTGTGTGTGTGTATGTATGTGACTGAGTGTGTGTGTGTGTCTGTGTGTGCATGTGACTGAGTGTGTGTGTGCGCATGTGACTGAGTGTGTGTGTGCGCGTGTGACTGAGTGTGTGTGTGTGTATTTGTGTGTATGTGACTGAGTGTGTGTGTGTATTTGTGTGTGTGTGTGTATTTGTGTGTGTGTGTGTGTATTTGTGTGTGTGTGTGTGTGTGTGTGTGTGTGTATGTGACTGATTGTGCGTGTGTGTGACTGAGTATTTGTGCGTGTGTGTGTATGTGTGTGACTGAGTATTTGTCTGTGTGTGTGACTGAGTATTTGTCTGTGTGTGTGTGTGAGACTATGTGTATGTATGTGGGAGACTGAGTATTTGTGCATGTGTGTGTGTGACTGAGTATTTGTGTGTGTATTTGTGTTTGTGTGACTGACTCTGTGTGACTGTGTATTTGTGTGTGTGTGTGACTGAGTATGTATGTGTGTGTATTTGTGCGTGTGTGAGACTGAGTATTTGTATGACTATGTGTGTCTGTGTGTATGTGACTGAGTATTCATGCATGTGTGTATGTGTGACTGAGTATTCATGCATGTGTGTGTCACTGAGTATTCGTGCATGTGTGAGTGTGTGACTGAGTATTTGTGTGTCTGTGTGTGAGACTGAGTATTTGTGCGTGTGTGTGTATGTGACTGTGTGTGTGACTGAGTATTTGTCTGTGTTTGTGTGAGACTGAGTATTTGTGCATGTGTGTGTGAGACTGAGTATTTGTGCATGTGTGTGAGACTGAGTATTTGTGCATGTGTGTATTTGTGTTTGTGAGACTGAGTATTTGTGCGTGTGTGTATTTGTGTTTGTGTGACTGAGTATTTGTCTGTGTGTGTGACTGAGTATTTGTCTGAGTGTATGTGTGTGACCGAGTATTTGTCTGTGTGTGTGTGTATTTGTGCGTGTGTGTGACTGAGTATTTGTCTGTGTGTGTGACTGAGTATTTGTGCGTGTGTGACTGAGTATGAGTGTGAGTGAGTGTGTGTGTGTGTGTGTGTGTGTGTGAGAGTGAGTGTGTGACTGAGTATTTGTGTGTGTGTGTAAATGCGTGTGCAGGGTGATGGAAAATGATGTCAAGAGTAGGAAAATAAATGATTGGAGAGAAAGATCAGAAAACAAAACCCAGTATCAGTTTCAAAAAACATGTTAAAAGGTAACATTTTTAAAATGGAAAATGGCATCACTTTGGGGGAAAAAATTCAGTACTGGTGGAAAGCCAGTTGGGTGGGTGGGACAACTGACTGATTGCTGTTTGTTCGCAGCACAACAGCACCCAGAATTCAGCATTAAACTGGTACAAAAACCATCAAACTCGCTGCGAGAATCCATTTTCCTCAGTTAGTGGGAGAAATGGAAAGAATGACAGTAATGGAGGAAGGGTTCTTGTCTAGAGCTGGGGAACAGGCAATGCTGGAGCAGGGTAGAGGCAGCTCTGTTTTGCTCTGTCGGGGGAGGCCTGTGCTACACCTGACCTGAGAGTGCTTGATACAGACACTGGCTGATAACTGTGGACAAATAAATCTTCCATTCCTCACTCTCACAAAATTCATTTTAAACAAAAATTCAAACTAAGCATTGATTATCCGAAGAATATTGAGTCTCATTATCCACACCGTACCCATAACTGAAAGTAAAACAACACGACAGTAATAATTCCATTGGAGATGGCTGATTGTAATACTGAAGCAGGTAGTAATAAAGGCTGAGCAGGAGGTACAGCATCTGGGAACACAGCGACAGAAGTGGCTCAATGAGGAGATAAAATACCCAGCCCCCCAAAAAACTGTCACCTCCTCCTTTCCCACATCTGCTTCTATGTGGGTGATTTCTTCCACTTATTAACCCCCAGTTTCCCACATCCGTCTGAAAACCCCTGGCTTTTTTTACTCGAGCGTTGTGAAAATGAATGGGGGGAAATGGAGCAGGAATTTCAGCTGTAGTTTGTAAACGTCTTCTTCCTAAATTTAAAATCATTACTGGACAATAAAAGCACAGATGAAGGCTTCAGTTGGGGGATCTGCGTGAGGCTGAGGAGCTGGAAGATGAGCATGTGAGGAGACAGATGTTAAGGCAACCCGCTCTCCCTCTCAGAAAGGACTTACCCCTGTACCTCGCAGCTTCTCGTTCCCCACACGGCCGTTTCTCGCCACGAAATCCAAGTCCGAAAGCAGCGTTGTTCTTTAAGAAATGACATCAACGCCCTGAGCCGCTGCGGTCCATTCACTCAGATTCTGCCAGATATCATCGTGGACATTTTCTCTTTCACACCAACATGCTGCTCCCTACCAGAAATAAAAGGCAAATCACTCACTCCGGATACAGTGCCTATCTGTCTGTCTTCTTCTCTTCGAGATCTTACTGGCCCCTGTTAGGATATTTTAAGACCAATCTTGGTCAGCTTGTGCTGAGCAGGAAGATCCTTACAAGTAAAAGGGGGAAATCTACATCAGAGAATGTTCCAAACGTGTCAGGAGAATGGGGGAGCTCACACACAAGGACTTTAATTCTTGCAGTCGATTACTGTTCCTCTTTTTACTGTTTTATATACGGAATGAGTCTAATTTTTTTCTTGCCAGTAAATTATACACAACTGAAACCATCAATAGTGTTAGAAATATTCATTTAAAAAGGGGGGGAGGTTAATCTTCCCTTCTTTCAGAGTGAGCTGGCTGTCTTTGCATTCACTGCATGAAGTGTTGCTATGTAGAATAGGAGCACGGCTCCTCTATGGCCTCCTGTCACTCACTCCGGATTGAAGCAAGTTTGCATCAAGTACTGGTGGACCTCTTCTCCATAACTCAACCCAGGTGGGACCCAAATCAGCGTGGATACTAAACTGGCTACAGTCTCTAGCTCTACAGTGCATCCTGTGCGTATGTAGCAGCACCCACACCTCCTTACCAGACTGAACCCCGACTCTAAGATCACTGTGCACCATACTGCAGTCTGTTCATCTTGAAGATCTGTGACACCGAACTGTCCCGTTTGCTGACCCTCCCAAAATGACCGGGAATTTCCCCGAATGCGCCACGGATCTCCCGGTAGTCATATTTAGGGATTTATGACCATTTTGCCCAGGTGGGATATCAGATCAATTCAAGTTAGGATGATGCTTTTAAATTAGAATCAACTCACAAGCGATTATATCCGCAAACACCTTCCAGAAACCTGGTTTAGTTTCAGATGAGGAGTCAGTCCAGAATGGTGCTTCCAACATACAGCAGCTTGAGACAATGGAGGTTTGTAAAGAAATTCCAGTAATATTCATGCATAATACGTTGGAATGTGCTCATTCGCACCTAGCAGAGGTTAGCTGCTTGGACTAACAGAAAATGCTGGAAATACTCAGCAAGTCAGGCAGCATCTGTGGAGAAAGAGTTAACGTTTCAGGTCAAAGGGTCATCGACCTGAAACGTTAATTCTCTTTCTTTCTCAACAGTTGCTGAGTATTACCAGCATTTTCTGTTTTTATTTCAGATTTCCAGCATCCGCAGTATTTTGCTTTTGAGTTAGCTGCTTGGAGTCCACATCTAGGAGGGCGCTAACATGTAATTGGCAGCTCAACTAGCCAATCCCAGGCATTTAGAGCTGAGGTGGGGCAGAGATTAAACTGTTGGCATCCTGTCCAGCTAAAAAAAAAATCCAGTCTGCAGAAATCGGAAAAAGAAATCAGACTCAAAATTTGGTCTACGCTCGTAGCGCAAAATGGACTCTCAGCGAATCAGCCGGCTGATTTTCTTTTCATTGACTTCAATTGGACAGTGTAAAACGGGCTCACAAGAAGTTAAATCGAAAACACACAGCTTCTGAGAATGTGGATTAGGTTCAGATGAAGCAGCTGTCCAGAATGGTGCTTCCTGCAAACCATATCAGCGTGAGACAATGGAGGTTTGTTGAGACATTCCAGTAAAATTAATAGATACACTTGAATGGCTTTATTCATGTAAACTCAGCAAGGGTGAGCTACCATGAACCTTCACCTATCGAGAACTAAGTCAGGTTGACTGGCCAATCGCTATGCACAGGGAGTTAGGAGAGTCAAAGGTCTAGCCTTTGTCCTTAGCTGGACATCTGCAGCGATCTGGTGAGGAAGTCAGACCCAGAGTGAAAATTCACCATTTAAGTTTAGTTCCAATTAGTTTCTGAAGTGTACTAGTCAGAAATGCATTTAACACGCTAACAGGGATAGTGTGGCATTCTTTATTGTTTTCTATGTTGATAGAATAATGTTTATAGTAAATTTTAATCTGTTTGTTCACGTTTTTGTAAAATGAATCATGTTGGTTCACAAGTGGCCTCATCTCACTGGAGTATCCATTAGTCTGCCCCCGGAAGATAGAAATACACGTGAAGGGCATGTGCAAGATTACAGTTTCCAGTTCACACAAGGGGTTTCATTCTTACGACCCCAAGTCTCACTATCATAGTCTAGATATTGGGCAGTAAAGATAAACTCCTGATCATCGGGGACGTGGTGTCTGCTTACAGGAGAGACCGGTTGTAACAAAGTGTTACAAAACAATTTGTAACAAAGACCAATCGTTCCAATAAGAGTTGGCTAAATGGCATCACGGGTTCTTCCTCGTCACCTATGGATGCTGGACTGGCAGTACTCCACTCACTTCAACCTGTGTAACCTCGCCAAGTATTAATTCCCCATTCTCTCTACTTGTTTCCTCTCATTATTCTATGACAGTCTACTAACTTGTTATTACAGACAAGTAACTCATTACATTATTGCAATCCACTCAATTTTAAGTGGATTTAAATTCATAGTAAACACTTTAGCCATATTTTATTAAATTAAGAGAGCAGCTTAGCTAGTGGGGCAAATGGCCTCCTTCATCTGTACTTCTATTTGTAAAATCTTTGTTGAAAGAACTGGAAAGGACAGCTTTATACATCAACTTTAATGTAGAAAACTTCCAGTGGCACTTTACACAGAGAAAAAATATAAAAGGAACAATCGAGCAGGCGCCGAGGCATGATGGAGAAAGAAGGAGGCAGAGGGGTTTAGAGGGGCATTCCAGAGAATTGGACTGAACGGTAGCTGAAAGGTCGGCCATCAATGGTGGGATGAAAGGGTGGAGGAGATGCATAAAAGGTCAGTCAGAGAAATAACTAAAGGGGGCAGGAGAGGATGCAAGGCTGGAGGGAAGATGGGGTAGGTGAGACCATGCAGGGATTTGAAGACAAGGATTAAAAATTGAATGCACTGGAGGACAGGGAGTCAAAGTAGGTCCAGCAAGGATGGGAGTGATGAGTGACTTTGCGAAGCCTCTAGTAGCACTAGCAGAGTATAAAAATACCCAGGTTCTGAAATTCTGTGGGGGTCTGCTCAGTGTTCTGGGGTAACTCCAGCAGATCAGTGGAACCCTCAAAAAATGGGGCAGACCTGGCATAACCCCTGCGGAGCTTCAGAGTCATGGTGTTTGCGGACTTCAAACATTGGTACAAAATGAATAGAATAAAAGTTCGAGAAAAATAAAGGATTCTCAGATTATAGTTAATTTAATGTTCAAATATTCATCACAAATACTTTGTACAGATTTATAAGGAATAGAAGTACAAAAGACAGCAAATGCTCACTTTCAAACTCTGAGGAACACTGGTTTCATGAATTTTTAAATTAATTTAAGTTACATGTTCGCTAAAGTTTTAAATATCAGCAAAACAATTGACAAACTAGCTCCTCACTTCCTGCAAAAACTTGCAAAATGCACATTTTCCAACTCTTTATTTTTAAATATGATTAAGAACAGTACTCAAAAGACAACTTTCAGAGGGAAAGTGGCAGCCTTAAAGTTGGGAAAATGTGCCCTCCAGTTTAAATAAATGGTCATGTATTTAACACGAGTGGGTAACAGCCTAACCACAAACACCCTAATTGACAGAAGTATTGTATCTTCAATAAAGCCAACATAATTTTCTGTGTAGAAATTCTCGCATCCACTCACTTTAAGACGCTATATTTATCCTTTCATGCAATCTGGTAAGCGCTAGCCAAATAAATCCTTATCACTCAATTTGGGGTCTGCTCAATGCTTGTTATAAAAAGTGACGGGCAAGGAACAATCTGCATCATATCAAATTATTACAAAGACAGAATCATTTTTGAGGAAAGGTGTGAGAAATGGCAGCACTTGCAAAGGAGAACTGTAAACATTCAAGGCAGTCGTAGATAGATGCTGCGTGCACAAACATCGGTTTAAGGTGCTTCTACATTGTCATTCCATGCTCCGTTAAGTAACTGGTTCCGTTATTCTTGTACCTCATTAACCTGCTTGGTCTCATGCGCATTGTATGCGAAACTTAATGTAAATTCTGAAGTAGAAAATATTGCACTCTGTAAAGTTAACAACATTGCATAATTTACATCAAATTTAAATTGGTGTAACTGAGTTTTAGTTTGCCAGTTACGAACTGACAGTACTTTGAAGGACTGCATATGCAACTAAGTCAAGGATTCCCATCACGGACAGGAAAGTAGCAGACTGTAACTATGAAAACTGCTCCGCTGATCTGTTTCCATATTTCATCTAGTTGCTTGGGGGAAACTACCTGATCCTTTTATGGGCATCCGTATTTAGAATATTTACAACTGGGGAGGACGACCCTTCATTTTCCCCATCTCCCCCCTACCCCGAGAGCACTGGAGGCTCGGCACGTGCACAGTGACTGGTACAAACAAATCCAAGGGTTAGTCTTTAGCCAGCAGCATAACTGCTTAGGAAGGAATAAAACATGGGTAGCTTCATCCGCTGTTGGTCCTTACGACACCAGGCTATCACAGTGCCGTCGCTGTTTGCTGTGTAGAGGTGATGACCATCGCAGGAGAATGTGAGACTGTAGGATAGAAGGGAGAATAAAACCATTACAAACAAGGGCGCATTTATCAAAAATGTGCCAGATGTTTAACTCAGGATTTTATTTGTCATTTGTCTTCTGACCTGCAGCACAATGAAAATTCTAACTACAAATGTATCTCATTTGCCTCTCCTGCAGGATATTGGCTCCTTGTTGCAGTCTGGTTCCACAAAGACTGACTGCCCTCTAGTAACTTTTAATGGTGCCACACTCATACTGCATTTACATGGCAAGTTTGCATCGGTGTGTAGTGATTTTGCTTTGCACGTCCGCTGAATTTTCGATGTAACTTTGCAGTCAGGGTCCGGAGTGAAGCAGCGGGAGGGCTCCCTGGAGGAAGGAGTCTCGCCCCCTGCATGGATATGACTGCACAGAACATAAATCCATTTTACAAACCTAGTTTAGAAAGTGTTTAGGCAACATGGACTTGCTGGGTACTTTTTAAACCTACCTGACCTTAGTTTAAATGTTTGGAAGTGTCAGCCATGGCTCAGTGGTAGCACTCTCTCTCTCTCTCTCTCTCTCTCTCCTCTGAGTCAGATGGTTGTGGGTTCAAGTCCCACTCCAGGGACTTAAGCACATAATCCAGGCTGACAGTCCAGTGCAGTACTGAGGGAGTGCTGCACTGTCAGAGGTGCCGTCTTTCGGATGCGACGTTAAACTGAGGCCCCGTCTGCCCTCTCAGGTGGATGTAAAAGATCCCACGGCACTATTCGAAGAAGACCAGGGGAGTTCTCCCCGGTGTCCTGGGGCCAATATTTATCCCTCAACCAACATCACTAAAAAACAGATTATCTGGTCATTATTGGATTGCTGTTTGTGGGACCTTGCTGTGTGCAAATTGGCTGCTGCGTTTCCTACATTACAATAGTGACTACACTTCAAAAGTATTTTATTGGCTGTAAAGCATTTTGGGACATCCTGAGGTTGTGAAAGACGCTATATAAATGCAAGATCTTTTTAGAGAGTGGGGATTCCCCCATCATGCTGTGAAAGTTTACATATCTAGCTGTTGGGAGACACATCTGAGCATGTGTTTATCCAGGCATTGCAGAGTTCTTTCCTGAGCACGAGTGTTAGAGTTCCAGTCAGATAGGCACCAAACAATGAAAGCACAGTTCAGCCTGGAGCCCATACTGCAGCTATAGGTGTCAGACTGATAAACGCACCCAAAGGCCTTGCTGTACCTGTTGGTGAATTTTGAGACTGAAGTAGGAGAAAAAATGAATATTGAGATTCAGGTCAATGTGCGTCTCACACACATCTGGTGGATGGTTGAATATCAACACTGACAAAGACCTGGAAGCAGGTCACCTGCATGTTTTCTTGTGTTACATTGGGATCGGGATCGGTGAGGGGGCGGGGGTAAATGAGGGAGAATCAAAGAGAGAATAAGGATGGCACAGAAGGGGAGGATTCGTGATCTTGCCCACAATTCCCCTCCATACACCCAGAGGCACTGAATGGAGGCTACACACTTCTTCACTGGGATTGAGAGAAGGAATCGAAAGGCCAGTCACCTCAAGCCACTCTCATGAGGCTGAGGAGTGGGATTAAAGAAGGGCTGGTGGCAGATCTCCAGCCTGTGGTCTGAGGTGGAGAAGGTGCATGGGGTGGCAGAGATGAAAGAGAGGGAAGGGAAGGAGCAAATAATTACCCCACTGCAAAAAGGAAAAAACAAAATTAAATGTGCCAATTATTGATATAGGAACCTCTTGGATGCTAGTCTGTATTTCATCTTACATTCTATACACATTTGCTCCATAAGATCAGAGTTCAGCTTCACTACATTCGGACTGTATGTTTTCTGGATAAGCAGCTGACAACAATTGAAACAGTAACTCAGCAGTCAACGGTCACCAGTGTTTTACTTCTTCCACCAACAGTTTGTTGATTTGCCAATGTTAGATAGGTTTTTGAACATCAACAATAACTTGCATTTATATAGCGCCTTTGATGTAGTAAAACGTCCCAATACGCTTCACAGGAGTGTATTCAGACAAAGGTTTGACACAGAGCCACATAAGAAGACATTAGGACAGGTGCAAGGAGGTAGGTTTTAAGGAGCATCTTAAAAGGAGGAGAGAGAGGCAGAGAGGCTTAGGGAGAGAATTCCAGAGCTTTAGCCTAGACAGCTGAAGGCATGGCTGCCAATGATGGGGCGATTATAATCAGGGATGCGCAGGAGGCCAGAATTGGAAGCACAAAGCTCATCTCTTGGCCACAACCTGCCAAAAATTGGTTTGTCCTTGTCCATCCCGATGAGACCAAGCTAAAAGAGCTTGGCTTTTGGTCCAAGTCCATTCCTAGAGTGTACTGTAATCTGGACATACACTGCACACTTGGGGCTACATTAATACTGAATGTGGCACCACCCACACTGCACAACATAGATGAATGTGTCTATGAGAAGGAAATTTATGTAAATTCACACTGAAGAGTGGTTGATTTTTCACTGTGAGTGTGCATGGAAAGTATTTTTCTCAATCTTACCTGACAATAGGCCGGTTTGACTTAGGGAATGTAATTTCTCGAACAGGCTTCAGATCCCATGTACTCCACAGTCTGAATGACACAAAGGTTTTATATTATGTCAACTTGTCATTTTTTACACGACAGTAAACAACTGCCCAAACCCATGTGAGAAAAAGGAGTTTAGTGGGTCCATAGATGAAAAAACAAATGAAGCATTAAAGCAGTTTTATAAATTAACTACAGGTACTAACAGGTAGTGACTATCAGTGATGCTAGTGTACAAAAGCTTAATGTGCTCGTATCAAATTTCTCATCTGCTTTTTTAATGGAAGTGTTAACCAGTTTATCTTAAACAGATTACCAGTTCTACGAAAACATCAAAGAGAGGAATTTGACATGAGCGTATTAAGTATTCGAACAATAACACTGCCGGCAGCCTTCTCTCAAATATACAGCAATACTTTTCATTGAAACGTTCAGCTTCCACTTTGGGAAGTTTCGGGGGCACGTTGTCATTCATGAAAGCTCGGCCCCTTAATAGTCAGCAAGTTGTTCAATTCTAAGTGAAGTGACCTCATCCCTCTGACATCACAGAGTTCAAACACATGGTTGTACTGAGGTCAGAAGGAGATGAATGTTGGTATGCAGTATATGACTTGGGATCAAATGAGATGGAAAGATTTATCTTGTAGGGTATCCTTCACATCCAGGTACAGTGGTATAGTGGTTATGTTACTGGACTAATAATCCAGAGGACAGGAGTTAAAATCCCCCCAGGGCAGTTTGAGAATTCGAATTCAGTTTTTAAAAATCTGGTGGCATTGAAAGTGACCATGAAATTGGGCGACAGGCTGCTCCTGTTTATTCAGATCAACAGCGCACTGACATATGTATCGCTGATCACCAGCTCACTCAGATTTCCCAGCTGCCGATATGGATATTACAGGCTGTGCTTGAGTGTGTTTTTAAATTTCATTCACTTGCTCTGTTCCAGCTCATTGCACAGGACTCTTTTTAACATTCTGGAATCTTCCATACAGATGACACATTCTAACCAACACAGCTGTGCTGTTGTAAGCATGGTACCAATAGTTGTGATCTTGACACTCAAGGATCTCACAACTGGTAATTTTGCCCTTTTGTGTATTGGTGTCAAAGGTTAATGTGCTGAATGTGACCACAGTAACATGCCCAAGACTCACCCTACCCTGATACAATGTCCTCAGTGGGACCACCAACCCTTCAGCATTGCAAGTTGCAGTACTGTCCACAGGTCTCTGTAACTTGGTGAACAATCAAGAAACATTTCTGTCAACACCTCAACTTCTCCCTTAATGCCTCACTGGATTTTACACCTCCCCCCACCAACCAAATGTGCTGCAGGCCAAGCTTTTTATGCACTGTAAACTATTCAAACTCAGTTTGGTGGGGGGGGGGGGGGGGGAGGGAAGGGACTCCCATGGGAGGATTCAGCACAGCACAGCCCTTACCCTGAGGAGAGTCTGCACTAAGGCTCTGCTCACTCCTATTTTTTGAAAATCAAGGACGTAGAATAATCTTCCGCGTGCCCTGTGAGAATGGGCCACAAAACACACTTTGCACGAGTGTGTACACACTCAATGCAAATGTCAAGCGCACAGGTAAAGAGGTGAATTTGTGGGTGATATATTAGTCAAAACTCCCATTGAGTTCCACCCGGGGAGCCAACACCAAGTGTACATTTCAGGTAAAGCAGGAGTAGAGGCTGGGAGATTATTGGACCAGGACACGCAGATATGATTCAGGCCCCATTTTAAAGTCATACATTCTGTCCTTACTTTTATATTTTCACTAAAGGAAAGCTAGATAAACACAAGAGGGAGAAAGGAATAGAAGGTTATGCTAATAGGGTGAGATGAAGAGGGGTGGGAGGAGGCTCATGTGGAGCATAAACACCAGCATAGACTATTTGGGCCGAATGGCCTGTTTCTGCTACCACTGGTGGGAGGGTGTAATGACAGTGTGACAAGTTTACATGGGCAGGTTCCATTACAAATTTGAACACAGGAACTTAGCATGGAAAAAGTTGACAGGAAGAGACTTTAGATTATTAATATATTACAGATATGCTCAGACTATTGACTTGGTGGAGTAAACTGCACAGTTTTTATTAAGCAAACAGATTAGTTTGTGCCGAATCCTAGGCATTCTATTTCCAGGGGAGGTTGATGCACAGAAACAGACAGCTGTAGCTCAATTATAGCAGTACATTACTGACCTTACTACGCCATTTTCTAGTCCTCCAGCAATCACGTTGACAGATACACCTTCAGGTTGATTGGAAAAAGCTACAGAGCAAATTATTTCTCGACAGTGCACATGACCACTGAGATCTCCATTTACTGTCCATAGCCTCAGGTCACTGCCACCACCAACTGAAAGAAAGCACAAGGGACAGTCATTCTTCGGCATAATTCATGATACAGAGGACAAACTGCTGTCTTCATTAGTACTACAAGATTTACAAAAGTAGCTGCTGGGAGGGAAACAAAGGGGAAAGTTGGGAGAAAATAAAGAGCTTCAACTATGAGTCAGTCAACAGAAAACCAATTTTTATTCCAAGTTGATGATTTCTATATTCTGTACTTTTGTTACTTCATTTTTTTTTAAAAAGGGTATTTTGTTTGGTTTCTTCCTTTCTCTTCCAGGTGGTCCCCTTGCCATCTCAAGCTGACCTGACAACACTTGACATCTCACCACAGTAGTGCAGGGATCAAACCAACGCCCCCCCCACTGCCATGGCGCAACAGGTGGTGTCAGCTACTTACCTCACTTTCATTTGTGAAATATTTCTTTCGTGGTACAATCACAGAGTGGATCCTTGCAGCTGCAGCAGGTGCTGAGCTTTTTAAACTGGTGCAGGTAGGTTACTTAAGAAGTTAAACAGCACAAACTCTTCAAATTAAATTTACAAGGACACACTGAAGGAATGGCTCACAATTATAACACTAAACAGGAAGAGGTTGTGTGCCTGTCCAGTTAAAACTTACCTGGGCATCCTTCCAGCATTCAATTCTATGACACAAACCCCCCACTTCGTGTGCACTGGATATAATTCATAGAATCATAGAAATTTACGGCACAGAAGGAGGCCATTTGGCTCATCGTGTCTGTGCCACACGAAAAAGAGCTATCCAGCCTAATCCTACTTTCCAGCCCTTGGTCCGTAGCATTGTAGGTTACGGCACTTCAAGTGCATATCCAAGTACTTTTTAAATGCGCTAAGGGTTTCTGCCTCTACTACCCTTTCAGGCAGCGAGTTCCAGACCCCCACTGCCCTTTGGATGAAAAAAAATTCTCAACTCCCCTCTAATCCTTCTACCAATCACTTAAAATCTATGCCCCCTAGTTATTGACCTCTCTGCTAAGGGAAATAGGTCCTTCCTATTCACTGTACCTAGGCCCCTCATAATTTTATACACCTCAATTAAATTCCCCCTCAGCCTCCTCTGTTCCACAGAAAACAACACCAGCCTATCCAATCATAAGCTAAAATTCTCCAGTCCTGGCAACATCCTCGTAAATCTCCTCTGTACCCTCTCTAATGCAATCACATTGTTCCTGCAATGTGGTGACCAGAACTGTAGTCAGTATTCCAGCTATGGCCTAACTAGTGTTTTATACAGTTCTAGCATAATCTCCCCGCTCTTACATTCTATGCCTTGGCTATTAAGGAAAGTATCCTGTATGCCTTCTTAACCACCTTATCTACCTGTCCTGCTACCTTCAGGGATCTGTGGACATGCACTCCAAGGTCCCTCTGTTCCTCTACACTTCTCAGTACTCAAATTGGCAGGATGTGACTAGTGATGTCCCACAGGGATCTGTGTTGGGGCCTCAACTATTTACTGTATTTATTAATGACTTAGATGACAGGCTAGAGAGCCATATATCCAAATATGCCGATGACACAAAGATTAGGCAGCATTGTAAGCAGTGTAGATGGAAGCATAAAATTACAAAGAGATATTAATAGATTAAATGAATGGGCAAAATTGTTGCAAATGGATTTCAATGTAGGCAAGTGTGAGGTCATCCACTTTGGACCTAAAAAGGATAGATCAGAGCACTTTCTAAATGGTGAAAAGCTCGAAACAGTGTAGGTCCAAAGAGACTTAGGGGTCCATGTGCATAGATCATTAAAATACAGAAAATAATCACAAAGGCTATCTAGAGGACTAGAATACAGAGGGGTAGAAGTTATGCTACAGCTATACAAAGCCCTGGTTAAACCACACCTGGAGTAGTGTGTTCAGTTCTGGGAACTGCACCTTAGGAAGGATATATTGGCCTTGGAGGGAGTGGAGCCGTAGATTTACTAGAATGATACCTGTACTCCAAGGCTTAAATTACGAGGAGAGATTACACAAACTAGGGTTGTATTCCCTGGAATTTAGAAGATTAAGGGGTGATTTGATCGAAGTTTTCAAGATATTAAGGGGAACTGATAGGGTAGATAGAGAGAAACTGTTTCAGCTGGTTGGGGAGTCTAAGACTAGGGGATATAGCCTAAAAATTAGAGCCAGGACTTTCAGGAGTGAATTTAGGAAATACTTCTACACGCAAAGGGTGGTAGAAGTTTGGAAAACTCTTCCGCAAACAGCAGTTGATGCTAGCTCAACTGTTAATTTTAAAATCTGAGATTGAGAGATTTTTGTGCCATCTCCCAGCTGCGGTAGGGAGGTGGTGCCAGGGGGAGGAATCAGAGGGGAGAGTCGCACCTGAATAGTCTCTAGAACCTCCTAGTAACTGGCTAAAGGGGACCGATGGTATCCTGGGAGCAGGCCATGTAACATCCCTCTCTGGTCACTTTGCTGCTTTTTTGACACAGTCTGAATAACAGGCAAGGCTCCGTTCTGCTTACCCGAGTCACAAACAGTTGCACTGTCACCAGTTGTCTCACTTGTAGAAACTGCTGTCACTGGACTTTTATGTCCAGTTAAACTCTGAACATAACACAACCTGCAGGACAAAGAAAACAGACAGGAGCACTCAATAGCTGTAAATAACTACCACCCAACTCTCAGACAACAATATTCACAACACAGTTTTAAAAAAAATTCATTCATGGGATGTGGGCGTTGCTGGTAAGGCCAGCGTTTATTGCCCATCCCTAATTGCCCTTGAGAAGGTGGTGGTGAGCTGCCTTCTTGAACCGCTGCAGTCCGTGTAGTAAAGGTACTCCCACAGTGCTGTTAGGTAGGGAGTTCCAGGATTTTGACCCAGCGACGATGAAGGAACGGGGCTATATTTCCAAATCAGGATGGTGTGTGACTTGGAGAACATCATGCAGGTGGTGTTGTTCCCATGCGCCCGCTGCCCTTGTCCTTCTAGGTGGTAGAGGTCACTGGTTTGGGAGGTGCTGTCGAAGAAGCCTTGGCAAGTTGCTGCAGTGCATCTTGTAGATGGTACACACTGCAGCCACAGTGCACCGGTGGTGGAGGGAGTGAATGTTTAAGGTGGTGGAAGGGGTGCCAATCAAGCGAGCTGCTTTCGAGCTTCATGAGTGTTGTTGGAGCTGCACTCATCCAGGCAAGTGAAGAGTATTCCATCACACTCCTGCCTTGTGCCTTATAGATGGTGGAAAGGCTTTGGGGAGTCAGGAGGTGAGTCACTCACCGCAGAATACCCAGCCTCTGACCTGCTCTTGTAGCCACAGTATTTATGTGGCTGGTCCAGTTAAGTTTTTGGTCAATGGTGACCCCCAGGATGTTGATGGTGGAGCATTTGGCGATGGTAATGCCATTGAATGTCAAGGGGAACTGGTTAGACTCACTCTTGTTGGAGATGGTCATTGCCTGGCACGAATGTTACTTGCCAGTTATCAGCCCAAGGCTGGATGTTGTCCAGGTCTTGCTGCCTGTGGGCACGGATTGCTTCATTATCTGAGGGGTTGTGAATGGAACTGAACACTGTGCAATCATCAGCGAACATCCCCATTTCTGACCTTATGATGGAGGGAAGGTCATTGATGAAGCAGCTGAAGATGGTTGGGCCTAGGACACTGCCCTGAGGAACTCTTGCAGTGATGTCCTGGGGCTGAGGTGATTGGCCCCCAACAACCACTACCATCTTCCTTTGTGCCAGGTATGACTCCAGCCACTGGAGAGTTTTCCCCCTGATTCCCATTGACTTCAATTTTACTAGGGCTCCTTGATGCCACACTTGGTCAAATGCTGCCTTGATGTCAAGGGCAGTCACTCTCACCTCACCTCTGGAATTCAGCTCTTCAACTCTTCTACCACAGCAGACACTTTATATATACAAAATATTTGTGAATGCAAAACGTAAACTGCTACTGGATGTCAACACAATAGTTATACATTGAGAGAATCCTTTGTGCCTATCTATTACATATTAAAAAGTGTACAGTCACAACATACCAAAGATATAGCCCATGTACTGTGAGCATAACATTGTGTAACCTAGAGCAAAAATAAGGAATCCACCTTTGGAAACACACAAAATGTAAAAATACACAGAGGACTTCAATAAAATCTGAAATCTGAAATAAAAACAGAAAATGATGGAAAGAGAAACTCTCTGCTTCTCTCTTCACAGATGCTGCCTGACCTGCTGAGTGTTTCTAGCATTTTATGTTTTTATTGCAGATTTCCAGCTTTTGTTTTAAAATCTGCAAGATGCTTGACTTCCAAAAGGTAATTCAAAAGCCAGTTAAAGAGTGAGCTCAAAAGCACCTGTGATCAGGCATGGTTGAATGTGGATTCAAAAAAGAGACCATGCTGAACTCAACTCATGTCGGAATCAGCAAGATAAACTCCAGAGGAAAAGAAAATTGCTTGAAGGAGCCCATCTTCCGCTGAAGTAAAATGCAGAACCCTCCCCCCAACCCAGACGAAACAAAAATGCGCATACAGGAACCCTGCCCACTAAGGCAAACTCATCATCCCTCCCCCTCCACAGAATGAAAAGTCTCAGTGGAATCCCCTCCCCCCCACGGCTCCCCTTCCTCCCCTCCCTCCCCCCTCCCCGTTCCCCTCCCCTCCCCCCTCACCGCTCCCCTCCCCCCTCACCGTTCCCCTCCCCCCTCACCGTTCCCCTCCCCTCCCCTCCCCTCCCCCCTCACCGTTCCCCCTCCCCTCCCCTCCCCCCTCACCGTTCCCCCTCCCCTCCCCCCTCACCGTTCCCCTTCCTCCCCTCCCCCCTCACCGTTCCCCTTCCTCCCCTCCCCCCTCACCGTTCCCCTTCCTCCCCTCCCCCCTCACCGTTCTCCTTCCTCCCCTCCCCTCACGGGGTCCCCTTCCTCCCCTCCCCTCACGGGGTCCCCTTCCTCCCCTCCCCTCACGGGGTCCCCTTCCTCCCCTCCCCTCACGGGGTCCCCTTCCTCCCCGTCCCCTCCCCTCACGGGGTCCCCTTCCTCCCCTTCCCCTCCCCTCACGGGGTCCCCTTCCTCCCCTTCCCCTCCCCTCACGGGGTCCCCTTCCTCCCCTTCCCCTCCTCTCACTCCTCCCCTTCCCCTCCCCTCACTACTCCGCTTCCTCCTGTTCTCCTCCCCTCACTGCTCCCCTTCCTCCTGTTCCCCTCCCCTCGCTGCTCCTCTTTCTCCTCCCCTCTGTTAAAATTCTCTTCCTGTGTGCCCGCAACTGTTTTTCATTCAGTATCTCTCCACAACTGAAAGACAGACTGTCAACTCTGTAGCTTAGGAATTGTAGGCACAAAGCAGAAGTCCCCCCCATTCATTGGTACAGACTGTCGATGGTCCAATGCTGCAAGAGTGTTGCTCCTCTGTCTGAACACAGCTTGTTTAGGGAGTCTCTCTTAATTATCTGCCAATTAAACATTCTGTTAATTAGCTTCATCCTTCTAAACAATAAGTCCCTTTGATACATACGCTTCATATCTCCAAGTGCCTTGTCTGAAGCCAAAGAAATGCTTTTTAACTTGTGACGTTGTAACTGCTGCTACCAATGATAAATTCTTGAAGGGCTTGCATTGGTAATCAGTTCCCCACCTTATAGAGGACATCTTCACAGACATATTGGGTGGGATATGAATGACTTAGATATGAGGTTGGTGCCAGAAGACTGGAGAATTGCAAATGTTACACCCTTGTTCAAAAAAGGGTGCAAGGATAAACCCAGCAACTACAGGCCAGTCAGTTTAAACTCGGTGGTGGGGAAACTTTTAGAAACAATAATCCGGTCCAGAATTAGCAGCCACTTGGACAAGTATGGATTGATTAGGGAAAACAGCACAGATTTGTTAAAGGCAAATCACGTTTAAATATACTTTTTTGATGAGGTAACAGAGAAGGTAGATGAGTGCAATGCGGTTGATTAGTGTATATGGACTTTCAAAAGGCGTTTGATGAAGTGCCGCATAATAGGCTTGTCATCAAGATTGAAGCTTCATGGAATAAAGGGGGCAGTAGCAGCATGGATACAGAATTGGCTAAGTAACAGAAAGCAGTGTAGTGGTGAACGGTTGTTTTCTGGACTGGAGGGAGGTGTACAGTGGTGTTCCCCAGGGGTCGGTACTAGGACCACTACTTTTCTTGATATATATTAATGACTTGGACTTGGGTGCACAGGGCACAATTTCCAAATTTACAGATGACACAAAACTTGGAAGTGTAGAGAACAGAGAGGAGGATAATGATAGACTTCAAGAGGATATATTCAGGCTGGTGAAATGGGCGGACACTCAGCAGATGAAATTTCACGCAGAAAAATGCAAAGTGATACATTTGGTAGAAAGAACGAGGAGAGGCAATATAAACTAGAGGGTATAAACAATTCTAAAAGGGGTTCAGGAACAGAGAGATCTGGGGGTATATGCGCACAAATCATTGAAGGTGGCAGGGCAGGTTGAGAAAGCAGTTAAGAAAGCATACGGGATCCTGGGCTTTATAAATAGAGGCATAGAGTACAAATGCAAGGAAGTCATGATGAATCTTTATAAAACACTGGTTCGACTACAACTGGAGTATTGTGTCCAGTTCTGGGCACCACACTTTAGGAAAGATGTGAAGGCCTTAGAGAGGGTGCAGAAAAGATTTACAAGAATCATTCCAGGGATGAGGGACTTTAGTTACGTAGATAGACTGGAGAAGCTGGGGTTGTTCTCTTTGGAACAGAGAAGATTGAGAGGAGATTTGATAGAGGTTTTCAAAATCATGAAGGGTCTAGACAGAATAGATAGGGAGAAAATGTTCCCATTGGTGGAAGGGTCAAGAACCAGAGGACATAGATTTAAGGTGATTGGCAAAAGAACCAAAGGTGACATGAGGAAAAACCTTTTTACACAGTGAGTGGTTGTGATCTGGAATGCACTGCCAGAGGGGGTGGTGGAGGCAGATTCAATCGTGGCTTTCAAAAGGGAACTGGATAAGTACTTGAAAGGAAAAAAATTGCAGGGCTATGGGGATAGGGCGGGAGAGTGGGACTAGCTGAATTGCTCTTGCATAGAGCCGGCATGGACTCGATCAGCTGAATGTCCTCCTTCCTTGCTGTAACCTTTCTATAATTCTATGATTTGAGGACAAGCAGTGAACACCCAGTGTTAAAGCACAGCACCAAGTCTGACAGCCTACGGCCCTGATCCAATCCAGCGTCAGGTCACATCCATCCCTTAGGATGGTCCCTCAGATAACTGTCCCATGGAAATTTAACCATAGGCAACATCTTCTTAAAGATAATGTATGAAGATAACTTGGTTGCATGTGAGCATTGAATTGCTCTGTAGTATTGACGATGGTGATTTGGCATCTCTTGCAGCAACGGGACTTTGTATATGTCATGTTGAACGAAGACTGGTGGTGCACACCACAGTTAATTCCACAGAACCGTGTACCTCTATAACACATAAGTTTACCTATTCCAATATTTCATTCATTGATATAGACGTTTCTTCTTTGAATGCAACATGCAAAACCTAAACACAATTGTTGGAGAAGTTTGAAGGATTTTTTTTTGTACCTGTTCAAATCCCATATAATGCAGGTCCCATCATTGCTGACACTGATCAGAATGCTGTATGGTTTGCAGACACACAGGCTGGTTACTTCTGCAGTGTGACCATACAAGTAGACTTTCGATTCCACTTCGATTTCTGAAGACTAAAAAATAGAAACACAGCAAATTGTCAATGTCCCATCCCACACTGTCAATATTTACTTTCCTAAATCTCCACTAATCACTGCGCAGCAAATACAGTTCGTGTCCAGGAAAGAAAGACTTGCATTTATATAGCACCTTTCATGCCTCAGGACGTCCGAAAGCACTTTACAGCCAATGAAGTACTTTTAAAATGTAGTCCCATGGTAGTGTAGGAAACGTGGCAGCTAGTTTATGCACAGCAAGATCCCAGCAATAAGATAACGACCAGATAATCTGTTTTAGTGAATGTTGAGGGATAAATATTGTCCAGGACAATGGGGAGAACTCCCCTGCTCTTCTTTGAAATAGTGCCATGGGATCTTTTACATCCACCTGAGGGGGCATACGGGGCCTCAGTTTGACATCTTATTCGAAAGAAATCATTTCCGACAGTACAGCATTCCCTCAGTACTGCGCTGGAGTGTCAGCCTAAATTATGCTCTCAAGTCTCCAGGGTGGGGCTTGAACACACAACCTTCTGATGTAGAGGTGAGAGTGCTACCACTGAGTCACGGGTGACAGTAATTGGGTTTTAACAAAATCCCAACAAAAAGTGAAAATCTTTGGTTCAAATTTTCAATAAATTGCAGTAATATTAATTACCTGAAATAGACCAGTGAGAATTCTCTCTAATAATTAGTCACATAAATGAAGACAGAAAAA
This sequence comes from Heptranchias perlo, assembly GCF_035084215.1. Lineage (NCBI taxonomy): Eukaryota > Metazoa > Chordata > Chondrichthyes > Hexanchiformes > Hexanchidae > Heptranchias > Heptranchias perlo. Next base: position 23,594,789 of record NC_090329.1, read on the forward strand.
TGTTAAAACTTCCATCCAGAAAGCAGCTGGCAGGCTCTACACAGTGTGTCTTATACACATACCATGCTGCTGGTGAATCTGTTTGAGTACGCAGTAATCACTCCACACTTACTGCCAGTGAAGAGCTGGCAACTGTCAGGCACCCACGCACAACTCGTAACCTGAAAAGAAGCCATTGATTGGAAAATTTATAACCAGGTTAAAAAAAAAAAGACCTTGACCCTTAAAAACAGGAGCCAAGACATTGCTCTTAAAACGTATTGATATAAACTTTCAAATTCTGTAATTTCTTTCAAACCACAGTGTGTATTTATCTTTATTCAATATTTTGTCAAACTATTAGATAGAATTGCAATTGACTACGTGAAGACCTATGTAAGCACTGGATAACAGACTGTATGTCAGACAAGCAATATGACAACACAGAGGTAATGGTGAAGAGGTAACGTTTGGTGTCATTAGTGTACATGTGTAAGTTCATAGAATGATACAGCACAGAAGGTGGTCATTCGGCCCATCGTGCCCATGCCAGCTCTTTGAAAGAGCTATCCAATTTATCCCACTCCCCTGCTCTTTCCCCATAGCCCTGCAAATTTTTGCTTTTCAAGTATTTATCCAGTTCCCTTTTGAAAGTTACTATTGAATCTGCTTCCACCACCCTTTCAGGCAGAGCATTCCAGATCATAATAACTTGCTGCGTAAAAACCATTCTCATCTTCCCTCTGGTTCTTTTGTCAATTACCTTATCTGTGTCCTCTGGTTACCGACCCTCCCACCAGTGGAAACAGTTTCGCCTTTAAACCCTTGATAATTTTGAACACCTCTATATTAAATCTCCCCTTAACCTTCTCTGCTGTAAGGAAAACAATACCAGCTTCTCTAGTCTCTCCACATAACTGAAGTCCCTCATTCCTGATATTATTCTAGTAAATCTCCTCTGCAAGGCCTTGACATCTTTCCTACAGTGTGGTGCCCAGAACTGGACACAATGCTCCAGCTAAGGCCTAACCAGTGATTTATAAAGGTTTAAGTAATCCTTAAAATAATCTTAACAATCCTTAAGATTGAACAGGCTGGGGCTCTTTTCTCTAGAAAAAAGACTGAGAGGTGACCTGATAGAGGTCTTTAAGATTATGAAAGGGTTCAATAGGGTAGAACTAGAGAAGATGTTTCCACTTGCGGGGGAGACCAGAACTAGAGGCTATAAATATAAGATAGTCACTAATAAATTCAATAGGGAATTCCCGAGAAATTTCTTTACCCAGAGAGTGGTGAGAATGTGGAACTCGCCATCACATAGAGGAGAGTAGCATAGATGCATTTAAGGGGAAGCTAGATAAATACATGAGGGAGCAAGGAATGGAAGGATATGTTGATGGGGTTAGTTGAAGTAAGGTGGGAGGAGGTTTGTGTGGAGCATAAACACTGGCATAGTCCAGTTGGGCTGAATGGCCTGTTTCTGTGCAGTACGTTCTATGTAATTCTATGTAATCTCATGTTTATGGATAACGTTGCTAAGGAGCAGCATGTAGATAAGAGGAGGGAACCAAGGATATATCCTTGAGGGATTCAGAAGATAATGGTATGGGGGCAGGAAGAGAGGCCATTGTTGTCGATGCTCTAACTATGGGGACAGGTAAGAATGGAAGCAATCATTTTATATTAGTTTAAAAAATACTTAACCGCATCGCTCCAAAGTAATGAGTTTGCTTAAGAAATTGGGTAAATGCCATCAATAATGACATCCATTTTCTGTAACATTTGGTTCTTTGATTAATTTCATTACACAGTTTATGAAAAGGCAGAAATGAGTAAACAAAAAGTTGCACATTGCTAATTGAAAATAAGCCTATAGACAGCAAGAAACTACACTGTCTCTTTTAAAGAGTAGACTACATACCTGATGTAAAGGAGAACACTGAATGAAGTTGATTGGGGGCTCACTTTGTTTGCTTTTCAGTCTTAGCATGTTATCAGCATAACCCCAACTCAAAATGGCTGACCACTGGATGTCTGTACTGTGCATGCTCCGAACACCTAAAATTAAGATTGAAATAAATATGGTGATACCAGAACTGAGAGGGTACAACTATCAGGAAAGGCTGAACAGACTAAGGCTCTTTTCTCTAGAAAAGAGAAGACTGAGAGGTGACCTGATAGAGGTCTCTAAAATTATGAAAGGGGTTCGATAGGGTAGACGTAGAGAACATGTTTGCACTTGTAGGGGAGACCAAAATCAGAGGCCATAAATATAAGATAGTCACTAATAAATCCAATAAGGCATTCAGGAGAAATTTCTTTACCCAGAGTAGTTAGAATGTGGAACTTGCTACCATATGGAGTGGTTGAGGTGAATAGCATAGATATATTCAAAGGGAATATAGATGAGTACATGAGGGAGAAAGGGATATAAGGATATGCTGACAGGTTTAGATTAAGTAGGGAGGGAGGAGGCTCATGTGGAGCTTAAACACGGCATAGACCAGTTGGGTCGAATGGCCTGTTGCTGTAAATTCGATGTATTTCTATGAATTCCTGAAAATCTTTTGCAGAGTAAAGAAAACTATGAATCCATTCCATACCTTGCTCTTTGCTGTATATCATCATGAGACAAAATTTTCTTGACAGACCACAGATGGCTCTGGTTGGCAATGCGAGCAGTGACCCAAACTGTTCTCCATGGGGCTGACTGAAGCAAACCACAGGATCTGGTGCACTGGGGGAACCCACATACTCGCCCCACTTCAGCCCTTTAATCCATGGCAAAGGACTCTGGAACACAGACCACGAGATTAAAGAAATAAAATCAATCATTGCAGGTCCCCTTTGAGCATTTTTGTCCAAAAACGACTTTCATATATGGTTAGCAGGTGCTCTGCTATTGGTAATTACCAAGCCTGCAGTCTCATTTAATTGATGATTAAATAGATAATTAAAATTTTACAAGCTTTTAAATGAAGGAAATCTTTCAGTTAGAAGAGCAAAAGACCTCTGATAAGGCAAAGACTGATATTCCTGTGTTTTATTGAATAAAATTAAATGATTAACGTAAGAAACTACCTGGTAAAAATGAAACTGAAAAAGCAGACAATTCGGAAAATAAATCAAGTGACTTCACTAAGAATTAAAAGTTGTAGAAGCATCTTATTTTTACAGATCAGCTGCACTTTCTAACGAAAAACAGACACTGATTATAAATACACATAGAAATCCTAAACTAGCTCATTAAAAAGTTAACTGCTCCTAAATTTGAAAGTTGAAGAAGCATTTATAACACAGAAGAGGCAATGGCAAATACCGGATAGATGACTTCCTTGGTGTGCTCTCTGCTCTCTCTGAAAGCAAACTGCACGAGGAGACCCATAGCTGCAGGCAGCTCCCCCTCCATTGAGAGTCTAGGTCCATGCCTGCTTGGATGGGTAGCTGTGAAGAGCTGGCGAGGTGTCTGACCATAGGTCTTGATCATAGTCTCCAGGGCTCGTCTTTGTACCGGGTCTTCAACAGCAGAGACGTCCATGCCAAAGTATGTCTATCAGCAAAATATGGATTAAGCTCATTGTAAAATCGATTAAGATATTGGTTCTTGTGTCTATTGGTCTAAAAATACATTGGATCAGTTCTTCGAAAAACACTAAAAACATTCCGGAAAAAGTGGGGAACCAAGAGTCTAATGAGAGGGAGGAACTTAAAGTGATTAAGATTTGTAAAGAAAAAGTATTAGAAAAATTAATGGGACTAAAAGCTGACACATCCCCTGGACCTGATCCTAGGGTTTTAAAAGAGGTGGCTGCAGAGATAGTGGATGCATTGGTTTTGATCTTTCAGAATTCCCTAGATTCTAGAATGGTCTCCGTGGATTGGAAGGTAGGAAATGTAACCCCACTATTCAAGAAAGGAAGGAAAGAGAAAACAGGGAACTATAGGCCAGTTAGCCTGACATCAGAAGTAGGGAAAATGCTAGAATCTATTGTTAAGGACTTAGTAACAGGGCACTTAGAAAATCATAATATGATTAGGCAGAATCAACACGGTTTTATGAAAGGGAAATCGTGTTTGACAAATTTATTAAAGTTTTTTGAGGACGTAACTAGCAGGATAGATAAGGGGGTACCAGTGAATGTAGTATATTTGGATTTTCAAAAAGCATTTGATAAGGTGCCACACAAAAGGTTGTTCTACAAGATTAGGGCTCATGGGATTGGGGGTAATATATTAGCATGGATAGAGGATTGGTTAACGGACAGAAAACAGAGAGTAGGGATAAATGGGTCATTTTTGGGTTGGCAGGCTGTAACTAGTGTAGTGCCGCAAGGATCAGTGCTTGGGCCTCAGCTATTTACAATTTATATTAATGACTTAGATGAAGGGATTGAGTGTGATGTATCCAAGTTTGCTGATGATACAAAGCTAGGTGGGAAAGTAAGCTGTGAGGAGGACACAAAAAGTCTGCAAAGGGATATAGACAGGTTAAGTGAGTAGGGAAGAAGGTGGCAGATGGAGTATAATGTGGGGAAATGTGAGGTTATTTACTTTGGTAGGAAAAATAGAAAAATTGAATATTTTTTAAATGGTGAGAAATTATTAAATGTTGGTGTTCAGAGGGACTTGGGTGTCCTTGTACACAAAACACAGAATGTTAGCATGCAGGTAAGGTACAGCAAGCAATTAGGAAGGCAAATGGTATGTTGGCGTTTATTGCAAGGGGATTGGAGTACAAGAGTAAGGAAGTCTTGCTGCAATTGGACAGGGCTTTGGTGAGACCACATCTGGAGTACTGTGTAGTTTTGGTCTCCTTACTTAAGAAAGCCATGATGTGGCGATGCCTGTGATGGACTGGGGTGGACAAATGTAAGGAATCTTACAACACCAGGTTATCGTCCAACAAATTTATTTTAAAATCACAAGCTTTCGGAGATTATCCCCTTCGTCAGATGAATGAGTGAAAAGGTTCTCAAATCGCATATCTTATACTAGGCTGGGACAGCATCACACCAATCAAAAGGTGTCGTTATTCAAACAGGCCAGTCACGGAGAACAGCACGTCCCAGTACACTGTGTAATTGACACAATGTATATCCAGTGTACTGGGACGTGCTGTTCTCCGTGACTGGCCTGTTTGAATAACGACACCTTTTGATTGGTGTGATGCTGTCCCAGCCTAGTATAAGATATGCGATTTGAGAACCTTTTCACTCATTCATCTGACGAAGGGGATAATCTCCGAAAGCTTGTGATTTTAAAATAAATTTGTTGGACTATAACCTGGTGTTGTAAGATTCCTTACTTAAGAAAGGACATACTTGCCTTAGAGGCAGTGCAACGAAGGTTCACTAGATTGATTCCTGAGGTGAGAGGGTTGTCCTATGAGGAGAGATTGAGTAGAATGGACCTATACTCTCTTGGAGTTTAGAAGAATGAGAGGTGATCTCATTGAAACATATAACAGGGCTTGACAGGGTAGATGCCGAGAGGCTGTTTCCCCTGGCTGGAGTGTCTAGACCTAGGGGACATAGTCTCAGGATAAGGGATCGGATGTTTAGGACTGAGATGAGGAGGCATTTCTTCACTCAGAGGGTGGTGAATATTTGGAATTCTCTACTCCAGAGTGCTGTGGATGCTCAGTCGTTGAGTATATTCAAGACGGAGATCGATACATTTTTGGACTCTAAGGGAATCGAGGGATATGGGGATCAGGCAGGAAAATGGAGTTGAGGTCGAAGATCTTACTGAATGGTGGAGCAGGTTCGAGGGGCTGTATGGCCAACTCCTACTCCTATTGCTTATGTTCTTATGGTCAAAGGGAATGTCACTAAGAGGCAACTGAAAAAAAAGTAATTTATTATATTCTTGGCTGCATCAGTATAAAAGCTACTTCATGCTCACCTAGCTGTATGATACCTCAGGAAGGCCCATCTCCAGCCAGTTTCCCACTACAGTCAGGGAGGATCAGCACCCTTCCTAAGCCATGGCTGGCGCTGATCACCCAGTTGCATTTACACCACAATCAGCATTCAGGGCCAGCAGATCTCCAATCACTATGGAAGCTGGCTGGAAATGGATCCAGATAAATCATGCAACCTTGTCTTTTTCAATGGGAAACCCAGCATGGAAAATCTCAATGAGGCTTCTTTTAGACTGCCACAACTGAGAGTATTTCTCCTACAGGAGGTCTTTGAAACAAGTTTTTTTTTTAACAGCTTTGTTTTGAGGGAAAAGGGGGAGGGAGAAAAGAGAGGAAGGAGACAATTTTTTTTTTAAAAGTACCTTTCTTTCACTCCCCACGAGACTCCCCTCTTTCTCAGTGATGATCGAAGATTTCTAGATGTATTATTTTGATCAATTGGTGCAAGTGTGGGTCATCACTTGCTAAATTTGCAGTGAAGTGACTACATCACAACTGTTAATTCATCAGTATGGATGTCACACATCAACTACATAGAAAGCCACATGATCGGTTAAAACAACAGAGCCAAATGGGATAAAATCACACCATGAACTCCACACCAGATTATTATAGAATCATATAGCACAGAAGGAGGCCATACGGCCCATCATGCCTGTGCCGGCTCTTTGAAAGAGCTATCCAATTAGTCCCACTCCCCTGCTCCTTCCCCATAGCTCTGACTGTGCACATTACATGTACAGTAGAAACACAGGAGTGATTTCAGGGCTAAAATCCATCATTCTTTGTATTATTTCCACTGCAATGCCAAATTCTGATATAGTCTGTCACTATAAGTGGCAGCTCACTTTAATGCACCAAATTTATTGGTTGTGTTTTAAAACACGGTAGGCCTGTGTATTGATAGATCAACTGTGCTGTGGCATGAAGCGGTATGATGTGGTTATGCGCTGATTTCCCCATGCGTTGAGTTGTTTCATATAAGGGAGACCTATATGGTGGAGGAGGAGGAGGAAAATTAAGTGGAAGTAGTAGTGCCAGAGGTCGAGGAGCAGGTCATCTGTCCAGATTTTTGGAGAGAATAGTGCATGGTGCGGAGAACATAATGGGGCACATTCTACTCAACTCTTAGCATATCAAGTGTCTTCTCATCATCTGTAAACAATTTTACAACACCAAGTTATAGTCCAGCAATTTTATTTTAAATTCACAAGCTTTCGGAGATTTATATGAAACATTTGCCTGAGGAAGGAGAAAATCTCCGAAAGCTTGTGAATTTAAAATAAAATTGCTGGACTATAACTTGGTGTTGTAAAATTGTTTACAATTGTCAACCCCAGTCCATCACCGGCATCTCCACCTCATTATCATCAACAGTGCTCCTAATCAACGAGCATCTCAGACTAACTCTAATTGAATTAAAACTCAGGAGCAGTGGCATTGTGTTTTGGAGCACCAATGGTGCAAAGGTAGAGATACAGGATGCAAATTTTATTCTTCAAGCTGTTGGCCTCCAAATCTTGGTCATGTTGCTGTGGAGAGGTCAGAAAATCACACAGGCAATTGTTTAAAAGCACTTGTAGCACACCTCCTAGCAGCTAGGGGTTGAGGCGTTTTTCACTTCAATCAAGCATTAAAGTGGATTTTTTTTCCCAGTTTATATGACATTTTAAAAATTCAGTTTTTTTTAAACTCAGCACCTCAGCATCTGTTATCCTAATTGCAATGCTGTGCAAAAATTGTACTACAAAACTATTTTTTGTACTGTAAATATGCTGGGAACATTGGAGCCAACTGCTCACAGAAGGTTTAGCGTACTTTGCATACGATAGCTGGTTTCACAATCATCTGAGAATTGAGAGGGGTGGACACTCACCGCAGGATGAAAGACATTAATAGCATGAACTGCAGCTCTGCCCTTTTGCTTGTTTCCAAACACCAGGTCAATCCAATTGCAAATAGTTTGTGAAACCTGATCTGACTCCAAAGCTTGGCGGTGAATCAGGATGAACAGCCGGGGGTCGTTGCGAGCCCACGGTGGAAGGTTTACATGATTCACTCTTTCTCCATTCTGCCGCATTCCAAAGTCAAAACCTGCAAGCAGAACCTAGTTTAGAACAGGTGCCATTCTTGCAAATAGCTCATCCCGGGAGATGAACAGTGACAACTCTGATTCAAACTAACAAGATCTATCGGGCCATGGGTTTAACCAATTTACGGGCTGCAATGCTGGAAGTTTACACCAGTGAAAAGAATTAAAAACATTACATAGAATTTTACAACACAGAAACAGGCCATTCGGCCCAACTAGTCCATGCCGGTATTTATGCTCCATACGAGCCTCCTCCCTCCCTACTTCACCTAACCCTATCAACATATCCTTCTATTCCTTTCTCCCTCATGTACTTATCTAGCTTCCCCTTAAATATATCTATGCTATTCGCCTCAATCACTCCATGTGGTAGCAAGTTCCATATTCTCAGCACTTATGACTTGATTAATCTTGCCCCGAACTGTCCTGTTGATCAACTTAAGAACTGATTCAATGACCTTTGACAGAGATTATTACACCAGGAAATGGTGTGTTATAAGACATACACTCATATGAAAATCCTTTATCAGCTACTTGTGCTTACAGTACTATTGAGCATTGCTTCGTTTGCACTCTTTAAATATCAAAAACAAGGTTGGTGAGCTGCAGGAGCAAATAGCCGCATGGGAATATGATGTCACGGTGATAATGGAGACCTGGCTCAAAAAAGATCAGGATTGGGTACTAAATATTCCTGGATACAAGGTGTTCAGGAAAGATAGGGAAGGAAAGAAAGGAGGGAAGGTGGCAGTATTAAAGAGAAAATTGCAGTACTGGAGAGAGGGGATGTCCTGGAGGGGGTCAAAGACAGACTATATTTGGTTAGCGTTAAGAAATAAAAGAGGTGCCATCACACTACTGAGTATATTTTATAGGCCACCAACTAGTGGGAAGGATATAGAGGAGCAAATTTGCAGGGAAATTACAGAGAGGTGCAAAAGCTATTGAGTAGTGATAACTGGGGACTTCAACTATCCTAATATAGACTGGGATAACAATAATAATATAAGGGGCACAGAAGGGGAGGAATTTTTGAAATGTGTCCAGGATAACTTTCTTAACCAGTATGTTTCCGGCCCAACGAGGAAGGAGGCATTGCTAGACTTGATTCTAGGGAGGTGGACCAAGTGGAGCAAGTGTCAGTGGGAGCGCATTTAGGGAGCAGCGATCATAGTATCATAAGGTTTAGAATAGCTATGGAAAAGGACACAGACCACTCTAAAGTAAAAAATACTCATTGGAGGAGGGCCGATTTCAATGGGATGAGAGCAGATCTGGCCCGGGTAAACTGAAATCAAAGATTGGAAGGTAAAACTGTAATTGAACAGTGAGCTGCCTTTAAGGAGGAGATGGTTTGGGTGCATTCCAACGAGGCAGAAAGGTAGGGCAACTAAAGGCAGAGCTCTCCCTAGATGACAAAAGAGATAGTGAGTAAGTTGAAAAAAGGGGTGTATGACAGATGTCAGGAGGATAACACAAGTGAGAATCATGCAGAATATAGAAAGTTCAGAGGGGAAGTGAAAAAGGAAATAAGAGGGGCAGAGAGAGAGTATGAGAATAGACTGGCAACCAACATAAAAGGGAATCCAAAAGTCTTCTACAGGCATGTAAACAGTAAACAGGTAGTAAGAGGAGGGGTGGGGCCGAAAAGGGACCATAAAGGAGATCTACTCATGGAGGCAGAGGGGATGGCTGAGGTGCTAAGTGAGTACTTTGTATCTGTCTTTACCAAGGAAGAAGATGCTGCCAGAGTCTCGGTAAAGGAAGATATAGTTGAGATACTGGATGGGCTAAAGATTGATGAAGAAGAGGTACTTGAAAGGCTAGCTGTACTTAAAGGAGATAAGTCACCCGGTCTGGATGGGATGCATCCTAGGTTGCTGAGGGAAGTAAGGGTGGAAATTGTGGAGGTACTGGCCATAATCTTCCAAACATCCATAGATACGGGGTGGGGGGTTGGTGCCAGAGGACTGGAGAATTGCAAATGTTACACCCTTGTTCAAAAAAGGGTGTAAGGATAAACCCAGCAACTATACGCCAGTCAGTTTAACCTCAGTGGTGGGGAAACTTTTAGAGACGATAATCCGGGACAGAATTAACAGTCACTTGGACGAGGGTGGATTGATTAGGGAAAGCCAGCATGGATTTGTTAAAGGCAAATCATGTAGAACTAGCTTGATAGAATTTTTTGATGAGGTAACAGAGAGGGTAGATGAGGGCAATGCAGTTGATGTGGTCTATATGGACTTTCAAAAGGCATTTCATAAAGTGCTGCACGGTAGGCTTATCATCAAGATTGGGCCCATGGAATAAAGGGGGCAGTAGCAACATGGATACAAATTTGGCTAAGGGACTGGAAACAGAGAATAGTGGTGAATGGTTGTTTTTCGGACTGGAGGGAGGTGTACAGTGGTGTTCCCCAGGGGTTGGTGCTAGGACCACTGCTTTTCTTGATATATAGCAATGACTTGGACTTGGGTGTACAGGGCACAATTTCAAAATCTGCAGATGATACAAAACTTGGAAGGGTAGTAAACAGTAAGGAGGATAGTGATCGACTTCAAGAGGATACAGACAGGCTGGTGGCAAGGGCGGCCTTAGAAAGGGTGCAGAAGAGATTTACCAGAATGATTCCAGGGATAAGGGACTTTAGTTACGTGGTTAGACTAGAAAAGCTGGGGTTGTTCTCCTTGGGATAGAGATGGTTGCGAGGAGATTTGATAAAAGTATTCAAAAGCATGAAGGGTCTAGACAGAGCAGATAGAGAGAAACTGTTCCCATTGGCAGAAGGGTCAAGAACCAGAGAACATAGATTTAAGGTGATTGGCAAAAGAACCAAAGGTGACGAGAACATTTTTTTTACACAGTGAGTGGTATGCATCTGGAATGCACTGCCCGAGGTGGTGGTGGAGGCAGATTCAATTATGGCCTTCAAAAGAGAACTGGATAAGTACTTGAAAGGAAAAAATTTGCAGGGCTACGGGACCAGCTGGATTGCTCTTGCATAGAGCCGGCTTGGACTTGATGGGCCGAATGGCCTCCTTCCATGCTGTAACTGTTCTATGATTCTGTCATAACACACCACCACACTACAACAGATTGAAAAAAATGCAAGTGTTGTCAGATTTTCCTGAACATTTTATCCATCAATACATTTCTGTCCAGGAGGCAAATTTTGTTTCTGAAATTTGCCTGTATAATTTGGCTCATAGGTCTAAATACTGAAAAGAAACTCGATCGGCTATTTGAGCAATGCAAAAAAAACATTAACGTTAAGATGAGAAAGATCAATACTGCGTTCATTTCCACAAATCCCAGAAGCAATAAATAGGCTCGTTGTGAAATATCCATTTACAGTGCACACCTTCTCTATTGACCAAGAACTCTGGAAGGTAAAAGAATTCTGGAATGAGCTCCTTCACATCAGTCATGGATTCATACGAGGATAGGCGCCAAGTAGTGTTCATGGAGTGAAACGTTCGATCTGGGATATCGAAACTTTGATCTAAATACAGAGAATACAGTTCACTGTTAACGACACAATAAAAGCCTATTTTAACATATAGGCACATAACAACAACTTGCATTTATACAGCGCCTTTAACGTAGTAGAACGTCCCAAGGTGGTTCACGTGAACAAAATTTGACACCAAGCCACAGAAGGAGATATTAGGACAGGTGACCAAAAACTTGGTCAAAGAGGTAGGTTTTAAGGAGCGTCGTGCATCTCTCATTTCCTTTGCATTGGCGGCCTTGCCTTCAGACATTTAGGCCCTAAGCTCTAGAATTCCCTCCCTAAACATCACCGCCTCTCTCAAACGGCAGTTAACATGCTTCTGTTCCCTGGGAGTAACTAAGACTAAAGTTGCTGATGAATATTTCAGGAACTAATTTAGATTTCATTCTAGGGGTGAACAGACTCGAGGCTTGGCAGAATCATTTAGATGAACCCGTTGCCAGTAACATCCTACAAAGTACTTCTTTTGTATCTCTCTCCTTTTATTGGGACAGACTACAGTTTTTTTGGTCATCTATTGTTTTGAACGGCTCAAGACCCTGAGCTCTAGACTTTTATAAAAACCCGTAGTAATGTAGAGCCCAAACAGATAGATGCACATCTTTTACAGCCAACAACATTTTAGAACAGTAGATCATTTAGAAACAGAGGTTTAAAGATCTCCTGGTTAATTATCTCATTAATATAGTAGGGTTCCAGGACAAGTACTTATATATTTCTAATTCATTTGATAATGCTTACAAAGTTTGCAGATATTAATAGGCAACATTAAACTGCATGATGTTATTAAGCATAACATTTAGCAAATCCAATACTGTAGCACTTAAGATGAGCAGTAACCATGTACATAAGATCAATTAGTTCAATAGATCTTACCCTGGTAAGCCAGAAACATCTTGGTGAATGGTGGCATCCTGACTAGGAAATGCAAGACTGTTCCGCTGTTTGAGTAATGAGACCCATAGTGATACGGCTGTACAGGTGGCATCGGGTCATCTTCTTGAGCCCCTTTACGATATTCCTCCTCTAGATACTAACAAGAACAATCAAATTTGCTTAACCAGTCTGGGTGATGGCTAAGGCTGCTGGATAGTAGAGCACAGATTGCAAAATGCCTACTTGCCATCTTGTTACATGAGCCTAGAAGCTGAATTACACAGTGCCTGTTTTTCGGGTTTACTACAGTGTGCAATCGGCGCTCATTCCACGCCGGGAATGTGCCGCACACCTTATTGGTTAGGGCGCCCAGGGCACCCACCTGAAACTGGCATTGGGCCTGCTGCCTATGCAAATCAGGGACCTAACACCTATTTCAGGCCCTTTTGCAAAACTGGTTCCCGAATGACCATGGTGTGCACCGTGCATTCTGCAGTCAGTTTCCTCAGGTGAAAAGCAGCCGAACCAGCGGTCTTTAAGGGGACCGCTGGAGGCTGCCAGCAAAAAGGTAACTACAACATTTTTTTTTTACTACGCTGAAGTCTAGGAGAAGGAACGCTCATTCAAACTGCCTGTTGCTGCCAACTTGCACTCGCTCCCCTTCAGATTACCTCCCCCCGCCCCCCCACCACCCCTGGACTTATCTTAGGCCCCGGACGGCTTCCCAGCTGGCCGATCTCGTTCTCCCCCACCCCGCTTGCTGTCCCTGGGGCTGCGATTGCCGCCTGCAGCTTGTCGGTACCATACTATAGAGAGGCAGCCAGGCCAATTTGCCATAGTCCTGCCGCCAGTATCCTTAGGCGGGTGTAGTATGTGAGTTCGATCCAATTTCTAGACCGTGAACTACAAAGAACATTACCCACCCTTTCAATGTCTGTACTGTATCTGGATTATTTTATGTAAAATTGGTTTAAAATGTAGTATAAGATTCTACACTAGCTTCTAGTCCAGTCACCGTGCACACACGTGTTGGACACAGAGGGTGAGAATGGGCAACTCCATGATGCAGTAGGCTAGCATACTGATTTTTCAACCTTGGGATCTGTGTCCACTCAAGCCTAGACTGATGGGATGTCCGATTGCCCTAAGGCTCTCATGTGAAATGAGCTTGTGGGGGGTCTCAACTGGAAAATGGAGAAAGAAAATATCACACAGGTGAAGGGTGCTGTTCCCAGCGTACAGCAGAAGAGTGGGAGCTGTAATCTGGATCTAACTGGACGCCCACACCCCTTGAATGAATAAAAAAAAACTGTGTTGCACCTGACCTAGGAGTACTTGATGACGACAATGGGTGCCTAAAATGAGAAATCATGACATTTCTCAGCACCGACCATCCTCCCTTGGATGAAATTCACAATTTAAAAAGAACAATCAGAATATTAATTCTCAATGTAACAAACATTAAAAGATTGCATGTAATTTATTTTAAACTACCGACCTTATAGTTGTCCACATATCGATCTTCCTTTTCTTTGGACTGTACGGCTATAGGTTTCAGAAGATTTCTGAAAAGAGTGGAACAAATTACATCCAATATCACAAAAGAGCCTCCAACATGCAGTTAAATTAGCTGAAAATATACATTAGACAATTCCCCACACAGTGAGTTCCTGATTCCCCTGTCCCGTGACACCAGGGTGGTGGTGAGGGGTGGGGGGGGGGGGTGGGGAAGGAGATGAATCAGACACTATCCCACCAAGAATTACCCAATGTCACTGTTACATACAGGACTGGCATTGGAGGAGACCTTGCAGCAGGTTGTCAAGTTTACAAAATGGTATATGAACTGTGTAAACAGCTGTATATAAAAAGCAAAAAATTTCTCCTGGCAAATAATTTTTGAAAATTACCTGTAAATAGCGGGTTCATTTAAGTCAACTGTTTCACTGGAATAGTCACTCAGAATGAAAGGAAAAATGGGATACTGCATGAGATCGTTGAAGGAGCGTCCTGCATGTTTGTTCAAATGGGTCAAATATTCAAAATTAGTTATCTGCCCTGAGCACCACAACTGGGTCAGAGCTGTAATGTTCCCATACTCTAATAAATTCGGTAGACTGGATGTAAGGATGTTGTGATGAACATCATCCCGAACCTATACGGGAAGAAAAAAAAAGAATTAACTGCATGAACAACCGAATGCAAACTCAATTATAAAAAAAAATTGTTAACAGCTTTGTAAAACAATCAGTATGCAACACAACATTAGGACAATCTGTAAACATCCCTCCCACAATTTGGACAAAGCCCCGAAGATGTTAGCAATCATTTGGAAGACTTTATTTTGTGAAACTCATGATAAAATTCTCCAGCTGGCAAATTGTGGGCGAGACTATTGTAGCTTTTGAGTGGAAACTGATAAATATTTGCAGCAGAGGTAGATACAGGTCTATGGGGAAAATGCAGGCAGTGGAATTAGTTTTGGATTGCTCTAGCAAAGAGCTGGCACAGACATGATCGGCCTAATGGCCTCCTCCTGTGCTGTAAACTTCTATGGTTCTATGATATATTTTGAGAGCAAGTCCAGCAGGAATACAAGTCCTGGAAGCAAGTCTATAATGAAGTACAAATTGTCAGCTGGAGAATTTTGAACTGATTATTAGATTTCTATTGAGATCAGTGTTCAGGATGGATGGACAATTCTAAAGTTGTCCAAATTTTTTCAGGTCCGAGATAAATGTTACTCCAACACATGTACACTTGTATGGAGAATCCAGTTTTCCAGGTGCTTTTCATGATTCCCAGTAACAGGATGAGCTTTAAAGTTATTTCCAGCAAGCAGATAATGGCATGAAATGACTGCCCTGTAAACTCTGATTGTGCTAGTTGAGACAGCAGCTCAGCAGGATTAGAGATACTGAAAGATTCCCAAGCGTTTTCTCATTTATACTGTTGGAATTCATAACCTTCTGAAGGCAATTATCATTTTTCCCTTAACGCCACTAACTGGTGGCATTCCAGCCGTCAAGCCTTTGACATGCAGTGTCACATGGTGAAAAAAGCCAGGTTGCATTAGCTTCAGTCGATAGCCAGTAAAACACTATTTAACCCTAACAGTCTTCTATTTGGTTATAATGCCTTATAAATTATAATCCCGATCGCTCAGTCAGTAACTGACTCGTACAAGTCAGGAAGGTGCAGTTTTGATCCCTGAATTAGCTGGTATCAGTCCTGGCAGTAGCAATGTTACTACAATTGGCCTCAGTATCCCAGATTAGGGAGAGCAAAATCAACTAGGGCTCTGGCTCCTGATTTCTGTTGAGCATCTCCTGTTGGAAGCGCACAAGTGGCCGCCAGATGAGGACACAAGTGAGCTCAGCTGTGATGCTTCCAGCTATCAAATAGCCTGCCGATACTAACTTTAGAGGCACATGTGTGAATCATGACCAATTGAGTGAGGTAACAAAAGGCCCCTGGTCTTATGGAACCACATCTCAGCAAGGAGTCACTGTCTCCTAGAAAAGAGAGGAGGGTGAGGGGGGAAAAATCATTAAAAAAATGCTGCTACAGTCTTCCATTACACGTCTTATTTCTAATATTAAAGACTAAACTGAAAATTAACTCATGGTATACCTTTGTATTGTCAAATGCCAGAAGAAGAGTTCTGCCGTTGGTTAGGAAGATTTCCAGGGCATTGTCACGCAGCTGCCACCATCGCTTGTGAACCTCTTTAATTTCTTCATATGTCCAGGAGAATGAAGCTGGCTCAGTTTCCACTGCAGAACTCTGCAAAACAATTTGATAGGCAGAAATTCTAATGTTTCATAAATACTGTGTAAGAAAGAATCTGCATTTCTATAGCTTGTTTAGCCTAAAAGGGTGATGGAAGCAGATTCGGTAGTAACTTTCAAAAGGGAATTGGATAAATACTTGGAGGGGAAAAATTTGCAGGGCTTTGGGGGAAGAGTACAGGAATGGGACTAACTGGATAACTCTTTCAAAGAGCCGGCACAGGCAAAATGGGCCGAATGGCCTCCTTCTGTGCCGTATCATTCTACAACATAGCTCCTTTAATTTCTTCAGGATGTCCTAAAACACTTCACAGCCAACGAATTAGGCAAACACGGATAAATGTTGGTCAGGAAACTGGGAGAACTCCCTTGTTCTCCTTTGAATGATGCCATGGGATGTTTTATGTTTACCTGAACAGGCAGATTGAGCCTCGGCTTAATATCTCACCCAAAAGGTGGCACATCCGACAATGCAGCATTCCTTCAGTACTGCACTGAAGTGTCAGCCTTGGATTATGTGCGCAAGTCTTGTTATGGGGCTTGAACCCACAACCTTCTGACTCAGAGGCATGAGTTCAGTACTGTCACCGAGCCAAGCTGACATTTGGAGACCACTTCTCACCTACAACCTTCAATTCCTACATATTTCTCATAGCGAAGTAGCCAAATATTTTTAAAACTCTGTTTAAAGATTGCACTTGTCTACACTTTCAATATTTTGTTGCAACAGTAAGAATGTTATCACACGTGCACACAAAAGCTCAATTCAGCAGTTTGGCACAGAAAGTATATGCTGAATTAACTGACTGTTGTGGTTGATACATTATATACATGACCATTTTAATGATTATTCAGCTTCACACAAATATTTTGGCATCCCAATGTAAAATGAATCCAGGAGGTTAGGTTTTAAAAATTTGATGTTGTACTTACAGGATGCTCAAAGGCATCAGCAGCATTATCCTCAACAAAATACATTCCTGACTCCCCTGAAAGACAACAGATTGCCATCAATTCCTCATATCAATTGAACCTAAATACCTTTCATAGATTACAGCTCTAGAAACAGCTCGTGGAGAATTCACATACTGCTACTAACCTAAAAGGAGTTCACCAAGTGTTTCTCGAGAAGGGGCAACATTGATACATTTTCGAATAAATCTAGTGGGAAAACAAAATATTGGTTTCAGTGAGGTAAACATTAATTATGATGGCTGCAATACAATTGATTTCTTTTCCCCTTCCTCTTAGGAAATTATTTTATTCTGGTTCCATAGGTATTTGGATATATAGTTGAAAAGGAAAAATTTGCAGGGCTTTGGGGCAAGAGCAGGGGAATGGGACTAATTGGATAGCTCTTTCAAAAAGCAGACACAGGCATGATTGGCCAAATGACCTCTTTCTGTGCTGTACAATTCTATGATTTGTCTCTTGCTGTCCCAACTAATAGGGGAAGCAGGTGACCAACACCCATGATGCAAATGCCATTGTGAACTAGGCAACAGTGGACACAGAAGTGCTGCCAGTAGACTGCATTTGGGAATGCTGTTCAGTTTTTCTTCATAGCCAATAATTACTTCATTAACTGCTACCATAAGGGTAAAATTAAGCATAACAGGAGTTTATTGTCAACCAGAACCCACTTGTCAATGGAAAAGCTAGCACATGCTTTGAAGAAAGGAAAATGGCAATACAGTGCTAGTTTAGTAAATATGGTCACCACAGTTGGATTGAGGTCATGCTGTTCTGTGTACAAGTGCCCAAACAGTTTGATTTAATACTGCTTTGGAAATTAGTTTGCAATAGATTCATGAAATGTATTGGAGAAAGGATAGGGCAATGGGACTTTCATAGAATTAGCAGAGACAACAATGGAATGAATGATCTCCTGTGCTGTAACATGCTATGTGCTATCAACCTAAATTAATTTGTGACATTCTTAGCAACAAGGGCAGACTACAAGACCACCTTTAAACAAGAATAGTTTAAGAATCAATACTGTGTCGTGGTCAGATGGTAAAACTACCTGATGGGTTCACTTGTCGCTTTATCCTTTACAGTTGACGAAAAAGAAGAATGAGATTTATCTTCAAACAAAAACGACAAAGGTGGCTTCAGTGGTTCTGCAACAAACAAAATAAATTACTGAGGACAATCCAACCAAAGTGAGGTTATAGAAAGCAATCAGTGTTTATCCCATCTTTTTACCCTCTGGTTTCTGACGGTCTCTGAGCAGGTATTTGTTGGGTATGGTCAAGTAACATCTCTGTAAACGTCGCCTTTCTCTATTGGGACCTTCTGTAGGATCCAGTTGCCACGAAGTTGGGTACGACACAGGATCATACCATACAGCCCTAGAAATCAAATTATTAAAAAGGTTATGCTTAAATAACCAGTTACGTATTCTAATATTGTATAAACACATTTTTACCCAGGCCCAGATTGCTCCTTATTTCACCAGTACTCAAAGTTATTCCTGTTATATGCAAGTCTGGTAATTATCATCCATGTTGCTTCCAATCTACTGAGATGACATTGTATAGGATTGCATTATTTTCTATTAGTACCACTACACATATTGATACTAATGGGTTGGCCATTTAGGACCGAAATGAGGAAAAATGTCTTCACTCAAGAGGGTTATAAAAGTTTGGAATTCTCTACCCCAGCGGATGCTCAGTCGTTGAGTATATTCAAGACTGAGATCGATAGATTTTTGGACACTAAGGGAATCAAGGGATATGGGGATAGGGTGGGAAAGTGGAGTTGAGGTAGAAAATCAGCCATGATCTTACTGAATGGTGGCGCAGGCTCGAGGGGCCGTATGGCCTTCTCCTGCTCTTATTTCTTACGTTCTTAAATCAATCACTAATATTTACTCTGCTGATAAGAATAGTATCTGGACAGAATGTTTGTTTTGTATGTTGATCCTAACTCAGATGATGTGTTGTATTCCACAAAGCACTACAGCAGATATAGCTCCACATGGTACAGAGAAACCTCTTGTCCAGTTGCAGAGCAGTCACCACATCCTTTGTTCCTCGCTGTACCCATTTCTTTTCTGAATCCTTCAATAGAGTCCTTGTTTAGTACATTAGTTGGCAATCTATTCCATAAGTTACTAAGCACTTAGTCTTTAAATTACATGCTTATGTTCTCCATTCTCATCCCTGGATCTGCACAGATTAAGTATCCACCAATATACATCTCACTGACTCAAAATACTTACATCATGTATCTTTCCCCATCTTTACTCTTTTTCCAATAATAATAGATTTGGCCTCCCTAGCAATTACTCAGAGCTTATTATTCTTGTCCTTTCCGTTATTTCTGTCTTTCTGTAAATATATACCTAGACCCAGTGCTCTAACTTGAGGCTTTCCAAAGCTTTATAGATCATTACCTCTTGCATACCTTGGATCTTCATGTCAGCTGTGGCCCAGTGGTGTCACTCTTGCCTTTGAGTCAGAAGGTTGTGGGTTCAAGACCCACTCCAGAGATTTGAGCACAGAATCTAGACTGACATTCCGGGGCAGTACTGAGGGAGTGCTGCTCTGTCGGAGGGGCAGTACTGAGGGAGTGCTGCTCTGTCGGAGGGGCAGTACTGAGGGAGTGCTGCTCTGTCGGAGGGGCAGTACTGAGGGAGTGCTGCTCTGTCGGAGGGGCAGTACTGAGGGAGTACTGCTCTGTCGGAGGGGCAGTACTGAGGGAGTGCTGCTCTGTCGGAGGGGCAGTACTGAGGGAGTGCTGCTCTGTCGGAGAGGCAGTGTTGAGGGAATGCTGCACCGTCGGGAGTTGCCTTCTTTCGGATGAGACATTAAACCAAGGCCCCATCTGCCCTCTCAGGTGGATGTAAAAGATCCCACGGCACTATTTTGAAGAAAAGGGGAGTTCTCTCCGATGCCCTGGCCAATATTTATCACTCAACCAACATCATTAAAACGGATTACCTGGTCATTATCTCATTGCTGTTTGTGGGAGCTTGCTGTGCACAAATTTCCTACATTATAACAGTGACTACACTTCAAAAACCACTTCATTGGCTGTAAAGTGCTTTGGGAGGCTCTGAGATTATGAAAGGCGTTATATAAAAGCAAGTTTGTTCCTTCCATCTGATTCTACTTTCTTTGGTATTTGGTGCAACATTTTCTAATTGTTTTCTCAATATTCTCCCTTGCTGGAGCCACTGACTCTTGCTGGGGTACAATTCCGCAGCCCCTTGAGTGAGGTACCAGAGGGCCGTGCCATGCATTGACAGTGTCGGTAGGACACCTGGATGCTTTCCAGCAGGAGTAAATGGATGGCGATCAGGTGCATTATTGGATGCTGTTTTCACCATCCGGGCCATCGGAGGAAGCTCAAAGCAGGACATTTCTAACCATTAGTCAGCGTAAACATTCAGGTCTTTTTCATGTTGCACTTCATTTAACGTACCATCAATCTGTAACTATGGGCTGTATTTACTGATTGTCGGTGATTTTTATGCTCACTGAGGGCCAAGTGGAAAAAGTGCTCTCAACTTTAAAGCTAACTTTGACCATATTAATGCCACATTGCACTTTCCTATACGGGTTTAACTCTAGTAAATGTTTATTGATGAAAAAAAAGAAAGACTTGTATTTCTATTGTGCCTTTCATGACTTCAGGACGTCCCAAAGTGCTTTACAGCCAATGAAGTACTTGTGAAATGTAACCTCTGTTGTAATGTAGGTAACGCGGCAGCCAACTTGCACACAGCAAGGTCCCACAAACAGCAATGAAACAATGACCGGATAATCTGTTTTAGTGTTGTTGGTTGAGGGATAAATATTGGTCAGGACACCGGGGAGAACTCCCATGCTCTTCTTCAAATAGTGTCCGTGGGATCTTTTACATCCACCCAAGAGCACAGATGGTGGCTTGGTTTAACATCTCATCCAAAAGACGGCACCTCCAACAGTGCAGCACTCCCTCAACACTGCATTGAAGTATCAGACTCGATTCTGTGCTCAAATCTCCAGGGTGTGACTTGAACCTACGACCTTCTGAGGCAAGCGTGCTACCCACTGAGCCATAGCTGACACCTAAAAGCACCGTTTAAGTCTATATAATTAGGAGGTGGATCCAATCCAGTTTAGTATGACACTTTTTACACTTAAAAAGGTCACCTGTGTTTTAAGCCCCAAAGGAACTCAAGATTTCAGGCAACTGCCTGATTAAACTGTGACTTGTTGACATCAAAATATGGAGGATATACCAGCAGCATCGTTTCCCATTGTCACTTTTAGATGAGGATCAGGAAGAAAACACTTCCTTCATATCATGGAAACACAGCTGGCTACATGGTAAAGCTTTTATCCCATTGCTGGTTTTCTCAAGGCATTGAGGGCTTTCTCCCAGCTCCTATTTTGTGTTCAAAGCTAACTACAGTTTTTTTTAAAGTTGATCTGCGTTTCCTACGAGCTGAATCGTACAATCTTAGGCATGTTACGAATGGGAGTAACCGAGATATTTCACGTTGGAAGTTGAAGGGTTACCCGCCATATACTTCTTATCCAGATAGGTGCAATACCATCATATTGACATTTGTTATAGGAAAACAAAACATTTTAAATTACTTTTTCTTCCATGAAATTCTTTTAATTGTATTTCTAGGGCTTACCTGTCATGTGTTATCTGTTGAACAAGTTCTTGCCAGTGCCTGCTAGCACTTAAATCTACCTTGTACATTCTCCTGATGTGCTGAATCACTTTTTTCCTCTCCATGCCCTGCTTTAGTGAGATATTCTGAGTGATTTCAGCAGCTATTTTGGAAATATCTTTTGACTTCAAATCCAGTCGTTGAAGGAGACTGAAAAAAGAGAAAAAATCCATACAGGCTCAAGGAAAATGACTTTACTCATGACAGTTTTTAAAAAAATCTAATTTCCCCCTTTCTCCTGAAAGTTTTGGCTCAAATTGAATAGTTTCATGAGCACTGACAGTTTTCCAATACTGCATTCAAGTGACTAATCATCATTTATGATCTTAGACAATTAATGGCAACAAGCTATTTGACCATGGAGTGCATCCCTGCTGACCGGATCCTGTTTTCGCCACAGCAGGTGTCAGTAGAGAGTGATCATCAGCTATGCACCCTAATTCCATCTCACTGCTTTTTCCTTGACCCCCCCCCCTTAATGGTTTTCTTTAAGTGGAATTCCCTCTTAAATAGCTACTTGTAGTATGTCTCTATTCTAATAGCCTCCCCCTTTTTGCTTTTAGTACTAATCCAATTTAGATTGCTTTTTGCACTAATTTAGTACTAAAAATTGAAAAAGAGGAGGTACTAGAAAGGCTAGCCATACTTAAAGTAGATAAATCACCCAGTTCGGATGGGATGCATCCTAGGTTGCTGAGGGAAGTTAGGGTGGAAATTGCGGAAGTACTGACCATAATCTTCCAAACATCCGTAGATGTGGGGATGGTGCCAGAGGACTGGAGAATTGCAAATGTTACACCCTTGTTCAAAAAAGTGTGTAAAGATAAACCCAGCAACTACAGACCAGTCAGTTTAAACTCGGTGGTGGGGAAACTTTTAGAAACGATAATCTTGGACAAAATTAACAGTCACTTGGACAAGTGGGGATTAATTAAGGAAAGGCAGATCGTGTTTAACAAACTTGACTGAGTTTTTTTTGATGAGGTTACAGAGAGGGTCGATGAGGACAATGCGATTGATGTGGTGTATATGGACTTCCAAAAGACGTTTGATAAAGCTGAAGCCCATGGAATAAAAGGGGCAGTGACAGTATGGATACAAAATTGGCTAAGTGACAGGAAACAGAGAGTAGTGGTGAACAGTTGTTTTTCAGACTGGAGGGAGGTGTACAATGGTGTTCCCCGGGGGTCGGTACTAGGACCAATGCTTTTTTGGACATATATTAATGACTTGGACTTAGGTGTACAGGCCACAATTTCAAAATTTGCAGATAACACAAAACTTGGAATTGTAGTGAACAGTGAAGAGGATAGTGATAGACTTCGACTTCAACAGGACATAGACAGGCTGGTGGAATGGGCGGACACGTGGCAGATGAAATTTAACGCCAAAAAGTGCAAAGTGATACATTTTGGTAGAAAGAGCGAAGACGGGCAAACTGAAGGATACAATTCTAAAAGGGGTTCAGGAACAGAGAGATCTTGGGGTATATGTGCAGAAATCGTTGAAGGTGGCAGGGCAGGTTGAGAAAGCGGTTAAAAAAGCATATTGGATCCTGGGCTTTATAAATAGAGGCACAGAGTACAAAAGCAAGAAAGTCATGATTTATAAGATACTGATTCGGTCACAACTGGAGTATTGTGTCCAGTTCTGGGCACCGCACTTTAGGAAGGGTGTGAAGGCCTTAGAGAGGGTGCAGAAAAGATTTACTAGAATGGTTCCAGGAATGAGGGTCTTCAGTTATGTGGATAGACTGGAGAAGATGAGGTTGTTCTCCTTGGAACAGAGAAGGTTGAGAAGAGATTTGATAGAGGTGTTCAAAATCATGAAGGGTCTAGACAGAGTAGATAGAGAGAAACTGTTCCCATTGGTGGAAGGGTCAAGAAACAGAGGACATAGATTTAAGGTGATTGGCAAAAGAACCAAAGGCGACATGAGCAAAAGCTTTTTTACACAGTGAGTGGTTGTGATCTGGAATGCACTGCCTGAGGGGGTGGTGGAGGTAGATTCAATTGTGGCTTTCAAAAGGGAATTGGATAAGTACTTGAAAGGCTACGGGGAAAGGGCAGGGGAGTGGGACTAGCTGGATTGCTCTTGCAGAGAGCCGGCACAGACGTGACAGGCCAAATGGCCTTCTTCCATGCTGTAACCATTCTATGATAATCCTAAATGTATGCCCTCTTGTTACTGATGCACCAATCACTAATTACCCTACAAAAACCCTGTTGAAGTGTTATTACATTTTATTAAACTTCAGTTAAATTTCCCCTTATCCTTTGCTCCTCCCAGTGGATACAGCTGTAGTTTTTCAAGTATCTCATCAGAACTATATGTGCTCAACCCTGACATCAATTGAATAAATCAATTTTGCATCTTTTCCATTACAACCGATCTCCCTTCTATAATGGGGTGCCCAAAACTGTACACAATACTCCAGCTGTGGCCTAATTCAAGTCTTCAACATCATCCCTAGCTTTTCTAATCAGCTCCTCTAGAAATAGAACCCAAAATTCCATCAACCATTTTATGGCTTTTCTACATGGGATTTTGATTTTAATGATCTGTATATCTATTCTTTCACTCTATTATGAATATTAGTGTTTAGGGTATATTTCTATTCCCCTTTTTCCCCCAAAACGTACTGCTTCAACTGCATTTTCCACATATCTGCCCACTTCTCCACATTTCCCTCACAGTTTCCCATGCTGTCTAATTTGCTACTATCATTCCCTCTATTCCCACCTCCAATGTGCTGGGGTTGCCCATGATATCCTGCAAGAATTCCCCAAGCCCTTTCCTGCCCTCAGCAACCAATTTAATTTTGTGAGATCTTTGTTATGGTTACCTCTGGCTACATTTTCCAGTTCTATCACCGAATATTGAAACCAATTATACAAACCACATGCTCCATTACTGACCACAAAAAGTCTGAATTAATAAGGTCACAAGTCAGTCTGTGATCACACTATTTTCCAAAATACAGAATGGACCAAAACCTAAAAGCAGTAGCATCTCACCCAAATATCGTAAGACTTGTGAACTTGCATAAGATTCTGAAAAAAACATTTCTGCAATACAAAAACAGATACAGTAACAATGTATCGCTATACCAATTCTAAGCCACTAAGATATGCCTCAATTCCCAGTTGGGCCATTGAATCACTGGCTCTGCAAAAGGCAAAGAAACACTGGAGGGTGAGTCCTACGGCTCCCTCATCCCTGGACCTCTCCTGTTATCTTCCACATGCTACACCTTGGCAACAACTGCAAGCCCTGTCTCACCTTTGGCAGGCATGCCAGCCAATGACACTCAGCTCTACTTCTCTGTCACCACCATTGGCTCCAAGGTTGATCTCAAACTCCACCAGCTCTTGGCCCCCCAGCTCATTAACTTCCAACTCATTTTCAAATCCCTTCAAAGTCTTATCTCAATTGAATAAATCAATTTTGCATCTAGCTGTAAGTCTCAGCCTGTCCATCCAGTCCTTGAATTTCAGTTTATTGTTTGTCTCCACATTCTCCACTCCACCATCAGACACTATTCACTCAGGCACTGCACCCAGCTATTTGAATCTGTCTCCCTAAATAACATTGCTTCACAGACTTTCTTAGTTCCCTCAGGAACCCCTTAAAAAAATTCTCTACAGCAGTGTATTTGGTTGCCCCTCAAATCTCTTCCACCTCCAACTCGACATCCAGCTCTCCCGTTATAAAGCCCCAAAACACTCGAGCTTGAGAGGGGCGATAAAAATGCAAGTAGTTGTTGTCAGTGTTCAGGTAAAATGTTGTAATTGTGTAAAAAGTACTGTGGTATAACAGAGTTTTTCAGTAGACTGCTTGAAAGTAACACTCCCATTTTCAGTTGTCGTCATCAGAGGCAAGGGTTCTACTTTTAGTTTATTAAAAAGATTATTTATCCTAATATTATTGCTGTTATTGGACCAAGGCAGATAGGTGGCTTACAATGCAACTACTAGTAATGCTGCTGTGCATTAGCGGCTAGGGATGAGTGCACAATAGAGCCCCTGTGACTACTTCCCCCTCTCTCACCGCTGCCTCTCGAGTTAGCACCCTAGCAGAACCTGTACCATCCTGCTCCATGGCACTGTGGGTTGGTGCCCCAATATGGATCCCAGCCAATACTACTTTACCTCTGCTGAGAAGTTGCCATTTTCTTTTCCCAGGCAGCTTTATTTCCATTTTCCTCATTTGCATATTTGGTTTGCTCCTAAAGGACATAAATATATATTATTCACATTCAAAGTTAGTTGGATTTTTCCAATTCATTCAATTAAAAAAAGAAACACTGACTTTGAAACTATAATATTCCTAGGCCTACATGTGCAGATTTAAAACTTTCCCACCTGTGTCACATACCACTTTCGGTGATAGAAAGTTACCTTTAAAAAAAAGTAATTCTTCCAAATGAAGGTTCACATTGAGTGGTTCTTCAGAAACAGTCACTTTAAATGACGAAGATGAAATAAAACTTCACTTCAGAACGGAAAGTCTGACTTTGTGGGAAATTTTGTTCAAAAGTTTTGCCAATTTTCTCTTCTCCTCTCCTGAAGGCACTGACTCTCTGCCAAAGTAAGATTCTACTGACACTTCTCTGGTACCTCACCTAAGTGGCCATTATTCCCATGAACAGAGCGCTGGTCGGTCATTTGACCGTGGGGTGCATTGCCCATACATGCACACTTTCTAGCAGGTCTCATTAGGTTGGGATCAGGAAGAGGAATCCTGAGGCAAACTCCAGCACCGCTACCACTGTCCCAGCTGATATCAGCTAACTCAGCACAGACCAGGGATTCAACGTGGCACCTTCCAGAGCTGTATGGTTCAGCTGCTCAGCGGATAAGCCCACTGAGCCTTTATGTGAGCCCTAAAATATGTAAATTTGTAAAAATAAATCTGATTTTCCTCGCCCTTCCTTATTACTTTTATTACTGCAATGAGAGTTTGGCAACTGCAAGGATTTTAACCATGGATCACAGGCACTAAAGGCAAGTTTTTATGAGAACATTATACAAGAGAGGCACTTTTCCCCTTTTATTTGCAAAACAGGATATCCTTATTACCTGCAACTTCTCTCAAAACAATTTTGTTTGAATGTTTTTGCATCATCAATGCTGTGCCTTTCATGTGACTGTTCATCACCAACAACCTCACACAGGTTATTTCATCAATGGACTAAACAGTTTACATATGTTATTACACACAATAGATGTTGACTATATAATGGGAAATGGGGGCCCTTGGTTTGTGGCTAGTAATAATTGAGTCTGCATTACTAATGTACATATGCCTTTATAAATCGCTATTGTCTTCTTATTCAAAATTGGTTATATAATATAAAGACGTCAACTTTGCTTCAGATCTGTCTGACTATTGACACCCTACCTCTTTGATAGCTTTAATGAGATCTGGTTTGGGAGGAGCACTAGGAGGAATACATTTGTATCCACAAAGCTTTAAAGAGGTGAAGATGTTCCCAGCTGCAGATTGCTGTTCCTTGGACAAGGCTTCCATGTGGTCATGCATCAATTCGTACAGGTACAATGCCAGCTTGGGTCCATGCTGCGGAGAAACAGAACCGGCAGAGGCTCACCAATGAAAGCTGCTTCAAATTAGCTACTTCATCTAATCACAACAAAAAGATTCTTTAAAGTTTTCTTTCAGTGTGAAATATATTTTAGAGAATTTCAAGTATCAATGTACTGCAGAGGATTTGTGTTAAAGAATACAAACATTTACCTTCCAAAAACCTACGGAAAGCATTGTCGCAAACTTATAGGTTCAACATTTTTCTTCAAATGATATAAAATGATTAACACAGTAGAGTGCAATAATATTACGCAGTTCACTTGACATGCTTCAGAGCAAATTTCTGCACATATCTGGTAGGTTTCCATGGCAGCTGTCTTACCTCTAGTGGTTGACCAAGACACTCCCGTAGAATCTCCTGATGGCTGGGTTCATAAATTATCTCTAAAGCCATTTTCCTCTCTTCTAGCGGGCGGGCAGGGCACAGAACGTGAACAAGCAATCGACCCAACTGGGACCGGAATGTCTCTCTGCAGGACCAAAGCATACGCTTCCACTGTTGCCGTGGGGGACTATTTCTACCCGTTCCCTAAATAAATACATATTTATCAATCAGTTAGTAATCAGACAGTGATGAACATCTAAGTAGCCTGAACCAGACTGAAAAACAAGACTTGAAACACAATCTCTACATTGTGAACTTTGTCTATAAGCAGTTTGCGTGTGGAAGGCAAACTCAGCCGATTTCCTACTATCTAATACATGTTCCTACAACCCAGGCTCATTAAATAATGGTAAATTCTTGATTTAAACTTCTGTGTATAAGAACAGAGTTCCGTGTGACAACACCTAGTGACCACAGGAATTATCACCCCCAGGTTATCTCAATATTATTGAAGATGACAAGAAACAGAATTGGATCTAGCACAGGATTCCTGAATAGGTATGACAATAGATGTTCATTCATCATGGGCTTATGTTTGTATCCTTTGAGGAAGTCCTATACACAGTGTACCAACTCACCAGACATGCAACAGGTCAGCTTGTCAATGAGGTGAGGATACCATATCAGCATTGCAATTAATATAAAGGACTACTCCTCTAACTTCATGTTTAGACATTAAGAAAATTTCTGCACCTTTGACCAAAACAGTTTTATTTTCCAAAACAACTAATAGCTAGGAAATGTTTTTCAGCAGTAGTAATAACATTTTCCCTGAACCAACATTGAAGCTTCACCACCAGTGCCTAAAAATGCTTACGCAGGGCATTATTTGAATAGATCAAGAGACCAGAGAGCAAACTGTGACCTTTGCTCACATATAGTGAGAGCCAACGCAATGCATAATGCACAAGCGTGCAACCTACGGTTTCTCATTTCCTATTGGTACTTTGGTTACATTGCGGTCCAATGCCATAATCTTGGTATCTGAATTTGTGGGCATGGGATAGAGAAATGAAGACTAAACATAAGTTTGTCAAGATGGAAAGATTCACAAAACTGGGGAAAGAAACAGAAAATAATTTGCTGCATTTAATTAACACACACCCAACTTCTTAAGTAAATAAAAATTGAAAACCCCAAATAATTTTCTATGTATAATCATTACACACACTCCTGTTAACTGAACAATTTTACTTGGAAACTCCTGTTATTATAATTGGATAACTCATTTAACATCAAAAGTGTATAAACCATTCGTGTATAAACTGTACAACACCCATTATTTTTCAATGTATCAAAATACAGCAAATTTAAAAAGAAACAATACAGAACAAATCACCCGGTGAGATTTAGAAGCATGCAAGAAAGACTGCAACAGAAATATTGTAATATTTTATTCTGAATTCCAAGTACTTAAAATATGGCAAACTGATTATTGACCTTGATAACCTATACTGGCTCCCGGTCTGCTGACAAAGATTAATTTCAAAAGCATTGTCCTGTTCTATAAATCCCTCCATGGCCTTGCCTCACCCTATTTTTGCAATCTTCTCCAGCCTTAGATCCTCTCCTACCACGTGTTCCTCCGATTCTGGCCTTCTGTACTCTTTAGTGAGGGTAGAATGTGAAGCACTACAAATGGCCAGTCCACAGATATAACATTTCGATTACACTCACCAAGGATATTTTAATCCCTTCAACCATCAGTTTTAGCATTTCCTTTTGAAATGTTTTCATATTGTTGCTGGATGGCACTGATGCTCCTTCCTCGGACACTTCCCCTGGGGGGGTCAGTACTCTGTTATGATGTAGATATTCAGATGTGCTCAATAAATCCAGAAAGTCAGGATCTAGATCTAAAGAAGCACATAAATGTCAAAATATAGCACAACACATGTTGGAAAGGACTACTAAATCACAACTAAAAAAATAAAAGATGAAGAGACCCACATAAAGGTGGGTCAAAATATCGAATGGCGTAGTGGAATTGCAGTTTTTCTTTGGCTTAGTACTTAAACAAAGCAGAATAAGGGGCTGTTAAGTTAATGTACTACATGTTTTCCAATTAATTTTTCAACAGAAAACTAAGCCAAGTCTAAATGAATACGTTGCAACAAAATCACTTTTCTGAGACGTTAAGCATATCAGTAAAGTCTGAGCTGAGAAAATTCCATTTAGTCTGTCGAAACTCATCCTTTTAGTACAGATCATTACCGCTGCTCCCATTTTATTGGGACAGTAGGTGCTAGAGCTGGTTCTGCTGTTGCCATTTACAGCTCCTCTAGACCCATCTTTTGTTTCTTCACTTATCCCATTACCACCCCAAGGGGATGTAAGAGAAGAAATCAGCCTAGGTTCTGGCTCCTGATCACTATCCAGTGATTCCCTGCAGGAATGTGAAGATGAGTAGATGTTGTATGAAGACAATAATGGGCTTGGTTGTGAGGCCCTCTATGATGGAATAGCTTATCAACATTTATTATGTAGGTTCATAATGAAGAATGGCTACTTGGATACGGTATTGGTGGACTGCTGGTGTATATGAAACCAAACGAGAGTCATCTTTGAGAGAGAAGGAAAGGGGAAGAAAAAAATACAAAAATGATCAGGTTAATTGAGTTGCCTACCTTGGTAGATCAGCCTATTAACAGATAAAACTGTGAGTCTCTGCAGTCTCTGTACAAACTCGGTCTCAGATGCTCTCATCGAGTTCTCATGGCTCATCCTCCTCTGCATTAGCACAGAGAGTTCATCGCTGGCCACTGATCGCATTCTCATAAGCAAGGTATCGGATGGAGCAGCTGAAAACCTGCGAGGACCTGGCAATACAGATTCCAAGTCAAACTCACCAGTAGAAAGTTTTGTGCTCTTACTGCTTTTTAAATACACTCATATTGTGGAAGACTGCCTAAAGATTCTAAAGTGTAATGCATTGAGAGACACTAGTAAGCTCAAGTAACAATGAACCAAATTCCTACAGGCAGGGGGAAAGCACGAAACACTTGTAAAAGAGCAACAGAAAGATTTTGTTTTGGTAGAACATGATTTCAACAATCACTATTACACATACTTATGATGTTACTACATTCGAATATCTTTACTGCTATCAAGTTTGATACAGTATCAAAATGTTTTCACAAAAGGACAAAGGTACTATTGTAAAAATTAGCAGGCAAATTTTTCATGTGATAACAGCACTATATTTGCAAGACATTTTAAACGGTTGGATGACAATAGTGAAAGCATAACCTCACGTCACCAAAACATCACTATGTAAACAAGCGAACGCTCGACTTCCAGGAGTTTGGGATGTAATACTTCATTGCTACTCTCGATGAACAGCACTTTCTTTTTGTTAGTATCAGTTACAGCAGAACTGCAAACAAATCAGTGCAGCAAAGGTGAATCCGAACACTGATTTGATCTCAATACTGTAAACTTAAAATACATCAAATCTCTACCCATCAGAATATTTTGCTGATTTCCCATTTCAGTGTATTTCTACTTTATGCTAGAACATATTGCCATCTAAAAACATTTTGAGACAGAAGAGATGTCCTAGGTTTACAGTATCAGGAGAGATGGATTTTGTTCCACAAATGCATATTTTGCAGTCTGCTATTGGCGCAAAACATTTCAGAATGAAATGTTTTTCCAGGATCTGAAGTCGGAAGATCACTACTACACCTGCTTCTGTAGGGAAAGTATAGGAAGTGGATCCAGTTGGGGACGATAGGGGAGACTCCTGGTTTGCTAAGTTGAAGCAATAGGTCATCGGAAGGTGACCATACGAGGAGAAATGTTGTCTTGGTAGTCGTGGAATTATGGAATCTTTCAATGCAATTGAACCTTCGTTGTAAACAAGTACAAATAAAATATAGAGATGTATACAGGAAAGAGCTACACAATGGCTAACAATGTACAGTCTGTACCACAAGTCTGAAGACACAGACCCACGTTAATTAGCAAAACCCATATCCCTCAACAATTCCAAGTAAATATTTTGCAACTCATTTTTGGTATCATTTTTGAAAGCAATAAAACCAAATACCAATTTAAAACATCCAAAAAAGACAAAATAATCTTAAACAAAAATGTTTAATGTGTGTATCAAGACCTTTATAGCGTACCACACATTCCATTGAAGGGACACCACTTTCACAAAGAAGTGTTTGGCAAATCCTCTTCTCACCTTTGTGCAGCTATGCAATACACAATAGTGGTGATTTTTTTCACAATGTATCACCATATCCCTGTGAAGCAAATAATGCACAGCTCTTCCCTTTAAAAAACAAAAAAATGTCTGCCCAAGACTTCATCATGAGCACAGTGTCCCTTCAATATAACTCAACGTCAGCTTTTAAATAAGATTAATATTTTTTTCCAGTAGTTGGCAAGGTAACTTGAAGAAAGCAAAAATAAAGAGGTGGAAAGAGGTGAAAATTAGTTCAACCAATTGTGACAATACACAAGGTCGTTAAAGTTTTGAGTGGTTCGGCAAATCTGAATATAATTTAAACCTGGCACCAAAAAAATAAGCTGCAGATTTTTCATATACAGTGGAAAAGAGGAGCCATGTTTGCATATCAATCTACTGATTAAATGAACAAGACAGTTCCCAATTAGCCCCCAGCACTGAGACCAGCCTCTAACTCTGAATTACACTGTTCCCCTAACTCTGAATTACACTGTTCCATTCTACACTCTGTTCCCCTAACTCTGAATTACACTGTTCCATTCTACACTCTGTTCCCCTAACTCTGAATTACACTGTTCCAGTCCACACTGTTCCCCTAACTCTGAATTACACTGTTCCATTCTACACTCTGTTCCCCTAACTCTGAATTACACTGTTCCAGTCTACACACTGTTCCCCTAACTCTGAATTACACTGTTCCATTCTACACTCTGTTCCCCTAACTCTGAATTACACTGTTCCAGTCTACACACTGTTCCCCTAACTCTGAATTACACTCTTCCATTCTACACACTGTTCCCCTAACTCTGAATTACACTCTTCCATTCTACACACTGTTCCCCTAACTCTGAATTACACTCTTCCATTCTACACACTGTTCCCCTAACTCTGAATTACACTGTCCAAGCCTACACTCTGTTCCTCTATCTCTGAATTACACTGTCTCTCTATCTCTGAATTACACTGTCCCAACCTACACTCTTTTTCTAACTTTGAATTACATTGTTCCAGTCTACACACTATTCCTCTGACATCCCATGAAAAATCTAAAAGAACCATCTGCTGTGCAGGCAATATATTTGTATAAGATTTTATTTTAGGCCAGTGCTCAGCTCCAGTTCTAGGCATCGTGGACTTAGTGTCAGGCACTCCCATGTCATCCCGTACATCATTTCAGTGGCACAGGATCCTGAACGTAGCTGCAAAAACAGTCTAATGACTGCAGTTGTTCTAGTTTATGTGTTAGTTCTTTGAGATTCTCTTGGAGTGGTCGTCTTTTAAAAATACAGAAGACAATGAGCAGTTTTTGTATCTTTGTAATTACTTTTTCATATGCAAGACTTAAAGAACTGGAACACAATTACACAAAACTATTTCAAGTTTCATGGGGTGCGATGGTGTTCCCGTAAATTGAATACATAAACAAAATGCTTACTTAGCTGCAGTAACATGCATTGCAGCGAAGTAAGTCAACAGCTTGTAATAACTGCTAGAAGTATTTGTATCTGTCCTGTGGAAAGTTCCATCCTGAGAGATTGGTCGGCACATCAATCACTTTAGTTTCTGGGAAGGAGAATTACATAGAATATACAGGATAGAAACAGGCCATTCGGCCCAACTGGTCTATGCTGGTGTTTATGCTCCACACAAGCATAATAGTGTTTATCAATACTGTGAAACCCGAGTCCCAATTACAGGTTCCACTCACTAAACAGCCAATTAAAATGCATTGTCACATCACAGATATGGAAAAACAAAACATTCAAAAGTCTACTGAAATGAACATAATTCATAAATGGTTCTAAATGTGAAAATGTACAGTTGCACTGCTTTGCTGATCAACCAGTTAACATGCAGACAGTTAAAAGAGACTTGTGGCACTCACCAGCAATACTTTTCCTCTTCTGGTGAATGGCATGATGCTGAGTTGCAGGCAAATGGAAGGAGCTACTCATATTCTGAGCATCCTGGTTAGCTGTAGTTTTTATAAATTCAATGGCGCTCTGAAGGACCCGGAACTGCAGTGCAACAGCCATTTCTAAATAAGGACAGACATTTATTAAATTCACACTGCAAATTCAGGCCGAGTTGTCGTAATACAAGAAAAATGAGGACTTTGAATAGAAGTCCCCTGTTCATTTATTTTATCCCAACATCTTTGCCCCAACTATGATTTGTTGTTCTGTACATCTGGCTCAGGAGGAGAGGGGGCTGGGGTTGAGTGGGGTGGGGTAGGGGAGGAAGATCCACTCCAGGACTCAATCAGCACTTTTACTTTGCTGTTAATAAAAATCTAATTTCAGGAGATCTCCATGGACTGCTCTCCCCCAATTATTCAAACTCACCAGGCACCACTCTCCAGGGGCCCGTGCCACAGAAGACCCATTCATCTGCACACATGTGCAATGTAATGACGCCAGAATGGCCACCACCTCAATGTGATTCACCAGACACATAAAAATATAGGTTTTTGCTGCTGCCAGAACAGCGAGCATTGAACTCTTTATATTTACAATGCAGCCACCGACAAGAGAAGCCCACACTTGCCTTCGGTTGCACTCTGCTAATGTAAACGCAGCTAATGTTTCACTATTCTCTTACTGTCTCGTCAGACTGGGCTAATCCGACCGGACTGCTTTCCGGACCCCCTCTGGGTATTTTAGATTGCCCTGCCGGAACACAAATCTTTTACGTTGACTTTTCCACCTTAAAGGCACTTCTTTAGCTCAGGTCACAGGGCATCAATGTCACTGCACTGACACCCAGCATTTATATTGCTAAACCGTTCCCTATTATCCTGACATCATGATCATGGGCCCAAGATTTTGCTGTTCGGGATAAAGGAGCAGGTTTTAGCAACATAAATGTGGGGGGCAGGAGCATAGGCCAAAGAAGAGCTAAATGTAAAGAGGTTTTTAAACACTACTAAATCTGGCTTCTTTATCCCAACAGCAGAATTGTAGCCTCAGTTTAACATGGCTCCATATTCCTGTTGCTGGGATAAGAGCGCTAGATTCAATGGTAGATAAGGGAGTGTCTTTGGATGCTTATTACAGCCTTGGTCCAAACATGGACAAAAGAGCTGAATTCTAAAGGCAGCATTTGACCGAGTGTGGCACCAAGGAGCCTTGGTAAAATTGAAGTCAATGGGAATCAGGGAAAACTCTCCAGTGACTGGAGTCATACCTAGCACAAAGGAAGATGGGAGTGGTTGTTGGAGGCCAATCATTGCTGCAGGAGTTCCTCAGGGCAGTGTCCTAGGCCCAACCATCTTCAGCTGCTTCATTAATGACCTTCCCTCCATCATAGGACTACATGCATGCTAAACAGCTGAAGCAACATGCTATAGACAGAGCTAAGCGATTCCACAACCAACGGATCAGATCAAAGCTCTGCAGTCCTGCCACATCCAGTCGTGAATGGTGGTAGACAATTAGACTACTAACGGGAGAAGGAGGCTCTGTAAACATCCCCATCCTCAATGATGGCAGAATCCAGCAAAAGACAAGGCTGAAGCGTTTGCAACCATCTTCAGCCAGAAGTGCCGAGTGGATGATCCATCTCAGCCTCCTCCCGATATCCCCA
Organism: Heptranchias perlo; assembly: GCF_035084215.1. Classification (NCBI taxonomy): domain Eukaryota; kingdom Metazoa; phylum Chordata; class Chondrichthyes; order Hexanchiformes; family Hexanchidae; genus Heptranchias; species Heptranchias perlo. The sequence continues at coordinate 23,630,422 of NC_090329.1, forward strand.
CCATCACAGGAGCCAGTCTTCAGCCAATTCGATTCACTCCATGTGATAGCAAGAAACGGCTGAGTGCACTGGATACAACAAAGGCTAAGGGCTCCAACAACATCCCGGCTGTAGTGCTGAAGACTTGTGCTCCAGAACGAGCTGCGCCTCTAGCCAAACTGTTCCAGTACAGCTACAACACTGGCATCTACCCGACAATGTGGAAAATTGCCCAGGTATGTCCTGTCCACAAAAAGCAAGACAAATCCAATCCAGCCAATTACCGCCCCATCAGTCTACTCTCAATCATCAGCAAAGTGATGGAAGGTTTCGTCGACAGTGCTATCAAGCAGCACTTATTCACCGATGCTCAGTTTGGGTTCCCCCAGGACCACTCAGCTCCAGACCTCATTACAGCCATGGTCCAAACATGGACAAAAGAGTTGAATTCCACAGGTGAGGTGAGAGTGACTGCCCTTGACATCAAGGCAGCATTTGACCGAGTGTGGCACCAAGGAGCCCTAGTAAAATTAAAGTCAATGGGAATCAGGGGGAAAACTTTCCAGTGACTGGAGTAATACTTAGCACAAAGGAAGATGGTTGTGGTTGTTGGAGGCCAATCATCTCAGCCCTAGGACATTGCTGCAGGAGTTCCTCGGGCAGTGTCCTAAGCCCAATCATCTTCAGCTGTTTCATTAATGACCTTCCCTCCATCATAAGGTCAGAAATGGGGATGTTCGCTGATGATTGCACAGTGTTCAGTTCCATTTGCAACCCCTCAGATAATGAAGCAGTCCATGCCCGCATGCAGCAAGACCTGGACAACATCCAGGCTTGGGCTCATAAGTGGCAAGTAACATTTGCTCCAAACAAGTGCCAGGCAATGACCGTCTCCAACAAGAGAGAGTCTAACCATCTCCCCCCGACATTCAACGGCATTACCATCGCCGAATCCCACACCATCAACATCCTGGGGGTCACCATTGACCAGAAACTTAACAGGACCAGCCACATAAACACTGTGGCTACAAGAGCAGGTAAGAGGCTGGATATTCTGCAGCGAGTGACTCACCTCCCAACTCCCCAAAGCCTTTCCACCATCTACAAGGCACAAATCAGGAGTGTGATGGAACACTCTCCACTTGCCTGGATGAGTGCAGCTCCAACAACACTCAAGAAGCTCAACACCATCCAGGACAAAGCAGCCCGCTTGATTGGTACCCCAACCACCACCCTAAACATTCACTCCCTTCACCACCGACGCATGGTGGCTGCAGTGTGTACCATCCATAGGATGCACTGCAGCAACTTGCCAAGGCTTCTTCAACAGCACCTCCCAAACCCGCGACCTCTACCACCTAGAAGGACAAGGGCAGCAGGCACATGGGAACACCACCACCTGCACGTTCCCCTCCACGTCACACACCATCCCGACCTCGAAATATATCGCCGTTCCTTCATCGTTGCTAGGTCAAAATCCTGGAACTCCCTACCCAACAGCAATGTGGTCAAACCTTCACCACACGGACTGCAGTGGTTCAAGAAAGCAGCTCACCACCACCTTCTCAAGGGCAATAAATGCTGGCCTTGCCAGCGACGCCCACATCCCATGAACGAATAATTTTTAAAAATATAGGCTTCCAGAAGGCATTCGATAAGGTTCCACACAATAGATTATTAACAAAAATGAGAGTGCATGGAATTGAAGGTAACCTATTGACATGGATAGGGTATTGGTTAGGAGGTAGGAGACAGAGTAGGGATAATGTCTATATACTCAAATTGGCAGGATGTGGCTCGTGGTGTCCCCCAGGGATCTGTACTGGGGCCTCAGCTTTTCAGTATATTTATTAATGACTTAGACGAAGAAATAGAGAGCCAGACATCCAAGTTTGCTGACAGCATTAAGTTAGGTAAATAGTGTAGATGGGAGCAGAAAGTTGCAAAGGGACATTGATAGATTAAGTCTATTGGCCTGCTCCCGTTCCTAAATGCTGGGAGCCGCCTCACAGACATTGTGTCTCAGAATCTGCTGAAAATATATGCCAACGTAAAAGTAGCTAAAAAGCACCTTAACTATTTTCAAAAATATACTAATGCACTGCTACATGGTGAGAGGAGCTTGTCAGCTGCCACTCCTGCATGACCATCCTTCTTCCCAGCAACAAGGACACTTCAGCAATCTTCAATTCAGTTCCTATTTAAGTCCATTTCTTTTTTGCAGCAATTCATAAAATTTCCAATTCTGAATTACTTGGTTGTAATATCCCTTCAGTAGCTCATTTAAAAAATGGTCCAGGTCCATTTTTTAGTAAAAACACGTAGCTGGGGCTAACAGTGTCAATTTCACACGCTGTGAAAAAAAACTGAAACTAAATAAGAATTAAAATGAGTCCGTAATTTCTGAATTATTCTGTCTATGCTTTTAAGATAAACTTTAATTCGATGAAACTCTGTATTCAGTTTGAATCTTTGACAGCTACCTTTTGTCTTTGTATCTTTGCTGTTCTGCAGGTATCCCAGCAGCGAGATTAAATCCTCTATTATGCGAAAATATGGTAAACCAGAGGAGCTGCAGGAGTGGATGGTAACTGCAACCAGCAGCTGCTGAATATCACACAACAGTAATTTGTATTCACTCATTGGAATGCTACAATGAAAGAAAGTGATTGGATAAATTTAGAAAAACAAGGTAACTTTGAGACAGTGAAAATTGCAATGTATAAAAGCTAGAAGTTGTTTTAAAGCCTTTTAAAAATAATACAGTAACAATCGGGATTGTTGAAGCCACAAAACTGTAACTCAGCTGAGATATTGAGGTCAAACTACAAAAACAACAATATGCATTTATATAGCAACATAGTAAAACATCCCAAGGCGCTTCATGGAGGTGTAATGAGACAAAATGGGTGCCGAGACAAAGGAGATATTCGGAGGGCGAAACAAAAGCTTGGTCTAAGAGGTGAGTTTTTAAAGAGGACCTTAAAGGATGAGAGGGAGGTGGAGGTGTTGAGGAAGAAAGAAAAGAATTGCATTTATATCATTCCTATCACGACCTCAGAACATCCCAATGCACTTTACGGCCAATTAAGTATAGTCACTGTTATAATGTAGGAAACGCGGCAGCCAATTTGCACACAGCAAGATCCCACAAACAGCAATGCGATAAATGACCATGTAATCTGTTTTGGTGATGCTGATTGAGGGATAGATATTGGCCAGGACAACGGGGACTGCTCTACATTCCACATTACAGATATTGGTTTGAGTTCAGTAGCTGTAGTACGATGGGAACCTAACAGTTTCATTCTTACTCCAGGTAGACCTAAAGCAGAACGAGCTGTTTCAAAACTAATAAAGGAAAACGGAACAGTTTTAAATGATATTTGCTATGATTGTAAGATAATTATTTGGCTTCACAATCTATCAAGACCACCATAATAACTTCCTTACCCATTCTCTAGTCCGTTTAGTGCTGCTAATGTGTTAAACAAGACGTACAGCAAGCCATTGTCGAGCAGTATATCAGCTAACTTGGGGCAGGCATTTAGAAGCTGGAGTAGGACACACAATGTATTGTGCACCAAGGTATTTTCATACAGAGAGTTTTCAATGAGGCCCAGTACAGGAATAATGCACCTTTTACGGAATGGGTCGATGTGAGTCATAGCCTCTGGATCCAACCTGTTATAATCGGGAAACAAAAGGCAAATTACTGAAGAGTTGAACAAGAGTTACTGAAGTAAAACTTGCCCTATATGTTGACATTTGCACATTTATAACCCACAGATCTGCCACAAAACAGCGGTGCACATTGAGCAATGAAAGTGCAAAACAAAACTAATTACTGATGAAGTATTATTGCTCTTATAAGTGGTGTAGGTCCACATTCTGATGGCAGGTTCAGCCACCTTCTTCCATCTGCCAATAACTAAATGAATTCCTCAGAAGCAGCACCAGGGTGACACAACAAATCAGGCTATTCTTGGTGCAGGCCTCTGCCGTTCTGTCTTTAGACTTCAGTGTCTATGGCTCCAGCCTGTCTGATGCATCTAATTTGTTTGCAGCTATATTACTACTCTGAGGATAGATTTACATCGTATTTACAGCAAAGAAACAGGCCATTCGGCTCAACTGATCTATGCCAGTGTTCATGCTTCATACGAGCCTCCTCCCACCTTACTTCATCTAACCCTATCAGTATATCCTTCTATTCCTTTCTCCCTCATGTACTTATCCAGCTTCCCCTTAAATGCATCTATACTATTTGCCTCACTCTATATCGTAGTGAGTTCCACATTCTCACCACTCTGGGTAAAGAAGTTTCTCCTGAATTCCCTAATGGATTTATTAGTGACTATCTTATATTTATGGCCCCTAATTTTGGTCTCCCCCAAAAGTGGAAACATCTCTACTTCTATGGATCGGTGTGAATAGCTTCAACTGCACCTCTGCACTCAGTGCCCTTCATCTATCCCAGCATGACATATGCCTGATGTCACCATGCAATAGTTCAAATTATTGGGCATTTCAAATGTGTTAAAGAATAAAATGCCAAAAGCCTGATATCTGGGAAAGCCCAGATCCTGCTGGCTCACTAGCTGAATTATTTTTTAAACAACCCTACTCCATGTGCTCATTTGCCCCCTGCTAAAACTCCTCCACCATATGTTAGAGGCAAGCACACTCCTTGACACCTTCAACACAACCACAATCTCTAGCTGATAAAGGAAGGACCCCAGCCAGTGTACAACTTATACAGATCAACATCTCTCTAAGCATAAAATATTGACCAAGATCATAGCTTCCAAAAGAGATGCAGCTACCCTTGGGCTGGCCCATGCAAACCAAACAGGTTTGATACGATGTACTTTACCACTACCACAGCACCGACACTTTTCTCCACTACACTACCTGGACACAGAATAAGTACTCAACCAGCTGGGGTGGAAATTCCTTCTAGCGACATTCGCATAATGCCTCTTGGTGACATATTCAGGAAATGGATAAAAGTCCAGTGCTCATAAGAGGCTGTCAATGCACCTTCAGCTCCCAAAACAAGAAAGGGGACTTGGGGACCTGGACAACCTAGGTCCAGAGTGCACACCAATAGCCTCAAGCTCCCCTCAGTCAAGGGACCAAACATGGATTTCCAATATCTCCCCTGGTTATAGAATTGTTGGTGACATGCATCAGAGAAAATTCAAACATCCACAAAGTACAGGCTGGCAGGGCTGAACACAAAATATCGATCATATACTGATGACATAAGTAACCAACCATCCCAAACATCTCATTCCCCAGAATCTTTCTAAACATTAGAGATTTTGTGCCTGTCAGGGTACGGTCAACTACTCTAAAACAGAGCACGTGTCCCTTGTGCAGGACGTCCCTAAGCACATACGGTGGTAAGGGCCTAGCTTTAGATACCTGTGGATTCGAGGCATAATGAAGCTTGCCATCCTGTATAAAAAGAACCTATCGCCTCTTTCCTCCCCACTTCTAACCACGCTATATGCCGATCTAAATAGGTGAAATAAGCTGCCCATATTACTTCTGTATAGGGTGAACATTAAGATCAATATCCTTCCTTGCCTTCTCCAGGTGAACTCAGTCATGGTTCCAGCTCAACAATTCCAACATCTTGGAAATCACACCTCCAGATTCCTCTGGGCAGGCTAAAGGCTATATATACACCGTAAGCATCATCATCTCCCAAAAAAAAGGACTTCACCTCCCAAACATCAGTCACTATTACTTGTGGTCCTAGATCATGGGATCGTACCCTCCCAACAAAACACATGGTCAGGAATTGAGACTGGGGCCCCTTTACCCCTATATGGTCTACACTTCACAGACCTCCAGAAAAAACCAACAAGGTTGCTGAAGCATCTCTATTACCTCAACCGTCTCAGTTTAGAGAGAGGGGTGCATTTCCATAAAGATCTTTTCTGGTTGGCCAGCTGTCTCTCTAATATAGTGCAATGGTGAGCACTTGACTCAACTGATTTCAGAGCCTGTCATGGGAAAAGCATCACCAGACTACATAGAATTTACAGCAGAGAAACAGGCCATTTGACCCAACTGGTCTATGCCAGTGTTTATACCCCACATGAGCCTCCTCACACTGTAATTACCTCTTCCCACTAGGCCAACTGCTCTGTGACAAATTATCCTCTTCCACCAATTAGCTGAGAAATTCCATTTTACAAGTAATACTGCTGGTCCAGATTAGGTATATGAATTTTTTTGGTGGGTCAGATGAGTTCCCCGAGTGTCCTCAGCATCCTGAGGAGTGAACTTAAATGCAGCACAGCAAATACTGCTCCAACAGAATGCTTGAAGGATTCGAAGAGAGCTAACATTCAGAAGTAGTTCTTGGAGCAGTTTAGCTATCATTCACTGATTTTCAGTAGTTTAATCCTTACAAATACGATTATATTTAAAGTGGGAGTGTCACAACAGTTATAAAGAACTAGGATCAAATTAGACTATCTGATTTTTAAGATACTTTTGACATGATATGGAATAATGATTTGGGTTTATTCAGTCTGGCAGTATGAATTAAATGAGAAAATACATGATTGGAGCAGCCTGGATTAACAATTAACATCAACTGATGTTAAAAATCTGTCACATTGTCCCTTGGTAAATCATTCAACCTAGTGCAGGTCTCACTGTTATCAGGATTCATGTGTAAACAACAATCAGAAGAAGAAACAAATAGGTGACCAATTTAATTGCAATTCATAATAGCAGCTCAATTTTTAAAAAGGTGTCCAGATGGCATAAACCTCTTTAGTCTTCAGTTGATCGAACAAACATATCATCCTCTGACACAATAAAAAATCGTCCATCTTCTATGCACTCAGGTTTTAAATGTCTGTTTAGTTATTATATATATTTTTGCATTTGATTTACAAACATCACAAATTGATGAATATAGGTTAAATTAGAGTTGCTGTCCTCACCTCCCAAGCACTGCATAACAGGGGCTGGCAAAATTGATTTTGATTTTAGGAAAGCTACCCTGATTGATGGAAATAGATAAAAATGAATTAGATTAACAAAACGGACGTACTCTTCATCCAAACCGACTGCCCGTCCTAACAGCATTTCGAGGAAGCACTCCAACAACCCCTGTGTCCCTTGGTGAAGATATAGCTGGTTGGCCAACAAGGAAAATCCATGGTTTTTCAAGAATTTTTCCTTTTGTTCCTTTGATGCTCGTGTGAAATATGCATCCAGCAGCTGTCAACAAAACATGTTAAACTCAATTAGCAAAGTGAGACATGTGGAGCCTTGAAGTAAAAATCTGTCATTAGTTAAATTGAATACAGAGAATCGTACAGCACAGAAGGAGGCCATTCAGCCCATCATGCCTGTAGCATGCATTTCCATTTGAACTAATAATAGCCGTGAAGCCAGCTCTTCAAGGTAGCATTCAAAAGTCTCACTCCCCAGCTCTTTCCCCATAGCCCTGCAATTTTTTCATTTTTAAGTAGAGATCCGAATCCCTTTTGAAAGTTACGATTGAATCTGCTTCCACCACCTTTTCAGGCAGTGCTTTCCAGATCATAACAACTCGCTGAGTAAAAAAAATTCTCATCTCCCCCCTGGCTTTTTTGCCAATTATTTTAAATCTGTGTCCTCTGGTTACCGACCTTCCTGCCAGTGTTAACAGTTTGTCCCTATCTACTCTATCAAAATCCCTCATAATTTTTATTAAATCCCCCCTTAACCTTCTCTGCTCTCCCCACAGAAATGAAGTCTTTCATCCCTGGTGCATTCTGGTAAATCTCTTCTGCATCCTCTCCAAGGCTTTGACGTCTTTTCTAAAGTGTGAATCATACCATAACCTGACTTTCAGTGCTTCAAATAATGAACAACCCCCCACTTTGATCAGTACACTCACATCTGCCCAGTATAATCACGTTGCCCCAATTCATTATTACTCTGGAATCGAGACAAATAATCCACTCCTCTAGTTTCGTAGATTGCTACTAATATATGTAGAATAGAAAACCTGAGCAATGAAGTGCTCTTTGAGGAGTTCAGAAGGCAATCACTGAAATGAGACTTTTAAATGCTAGCTTGAAGAGCTGGCTTCACTGCTATTATTTGTTCAAATGGAAATGTATGCTGCAGCCTGCTATTATTGTGACCTCATTGAAGTGTTTAAGATGATTAAATGAGTTGATAGGGTAGCTAGAGAGAAACTATTTTCTTTGCTGCGGGAGTTCTGAACAAGGGGGCATAACCTTAAAATTAGAGGTAGGCCATTCAGGGGTGATGTCAGGAAGCACTTCTTCACACAAAGGGGAGTGGAAATCTGGAACTCTCTCCCCCAAAAAGCTGTTGAGGCTGGGGTCAATTCAAAATTTCAAAACTGAGATCAATAGATTTTTGATAGGCAAGGGTATTAAGGAACCAAGGCGGGTAGATGGTGTTAAGATACAGATCATCCATGATCTAATTGAATAGCAGAACATGTTCCAGGGGATGAATGGTCTACTCCTGTTCCTATGTTGCTAGATGCTCTCACTGAGCTGGTAACAAAAATCATTGAAACACCACAAGCCTCACAGATTGAAAATCTACAATGAAAAAGAAACTAAATAAAAATGAAATAATGTTTGGGAACTGTGGCATAGAATGTCGCTTCAATCAACATGTTGGGCCATGGAGTGGAGGATGTCGGCATTCTATTCTTCCCCAACCCTCATGCAAATCAGAGGTTTAGTTATGAAGATAGTCCAGAGAAACTGGGGCTCTTTTCACTGCAACAGTGAAGGTTAAGTGGAGATCTGGGAGAGGTGTTAAATGATGAAAGATTTTGATAAGGCAAATCAGGAAAAATTATTTCCATCAGTCAATAAATTGGTAACGGGAGGGCATAAATTTAAGATCATCACCGAAAGAGGTTAGGAGAAATAAGTTCACGTTGAGATGGAAAAGCCCTAGCAGAAACAGTGGTAGAAGCAGAATTCATAATGGTTTTTAAAAGCAAAGTGGATAAATATTTGAAAAATAAAATTAAATAGGGTATAGGGAAAGGACAGGGTAATTGGACCAAGCAGATAACTTTCACAGAGCCAGCACAGGTGCAATGGGCCGAATGGCTTCTTTCTGTGCAGTAAAATTCTATGGGGTGAATTTGCTTGGGGCTCCTGCCTAACTTTGTTGGGAGGCCCACTTATATGCATAAACGGGGTTCCCACTGGACTTATTGCAGCGGAGCGGGCAATGCCAGAGAAAACTCCGGCATATGATTCCACTTCAAACACTGTCAATGTCATACCTCTGAAGGATTATCTGGGGAGGATGCCGATCTTCTACGATCGACAGAATGCATTGCGAGGTTACTTCAACAGCACCTCCCTCCCCTGCACCGCCAAGAAGAACAAGCGCAGCAATGTTGTGGGAACACCTCCAAATTCCCCTCTAAGTCACACATCATCCTGGTCGCTTCATCGTTGTTGAGTCATAGTCCAGGAATGCCCTACCTAACACCACTGTGGAAGCACCATCAGCACAAGGACTGCAGCAGTTCAAGAAGGCCCATCACCACCTTCTCAGGGCAACAAGGAATGGGCAATAAATGCAGCCTGGCACGAGTTGCCCACATACCAAGAATAAAGCCCTTACCCACCTCCTGCAGGGAAAAATGCAACTCCCTCATTAGTGCCCTTTCTAGCTTCTGACGACCTCTCTTCAGGCCCACTAACTGCATAGACATCAAGTGTTGACCTGCTTCACAGCTGTCTTGCCTCCACCTTCAATACCCTGGTTCCCACAGGGAACTATGTCCCACCGCCACCATTGTTCCCAATACACCAGCCACCTCTGTGGACTTGCATCTGCAAATCAAAGACTACAGTGCACAGGCTCAACCACGCTGGTAACCCTCAAACAGACCTGACTTCACCCCCTCAAGCTGTCACTGCATTCCTTCTCTTTGGAGCTCTTCCAAGAGCACTTTGCTCCATTAGGAACAAAAAATAATTAAAACGGTGCAAAACAATTCTTTATGCAGTGGCGCAGTAATAAAAATTTAGTTTAGTAGCATATCAATGTTCTTTTAGAATCTTTTAGATAAATGGAGTTCTGTATGGCTATAACCAATATAAATACGTTAAAAGGGCTCTGCGATGCTCAGGCTCCTGACACCTACCCAATACATAAAGGGCAAAAGGGTAACTAGGGAGAGAGTAGGGCCTCTTAAGGATCAACAAGGTCATCTATGTGCGGAACCACAAGAGACGGGTGAGATCCTGAATGAATATTTCACATCGGTATTTACGGTTGAGAAAGGCATGGATGTTAGGGAACTTGGGGAAATAAATAGTGATGTCTTGAGGAGTGTACATATTACAGAGAGGGAGGTGCTGGAAGTCTTAACGCGCATCAAGGTAGATAAATCTCCGGGACCTGATGAAATGTATCCCAGGACGTTATGGGAGGTTAGGGAGGAAATTGCGGGTCCCCTAGCAGAGATATTTGAATCATCCACCGCTACAGGTGAGGTGCCTGAAGATTGGAGGGTAGCAAATGTTGTGCCTTTGTTTAAGAAGGGCGGCAGGGAAAAGCCTGGGAACTACAGACCAGTGAGCCTGACATCTGTAGTGGGTAAGTTGTTAGAGGGTATTCTGAGGGACAGGATCTACAGGCATTTGGAGAGGCAGGGACTAATTAGGAACAGTCAGCATGGTTTTGTGAGAGGAAAATCATGTCTCACGAATTTGATTGAGTTTTTTGAAGGGGTAACCAAGAAGATAGATGAGGGCTGTGCAGTAGACGTGGTCTACATGGACTTCAGCAAAGCATTTGACAAGGTACCGCATGGTAGGTTGTTACATAAGGTTAAATCTCATGGGATCCAAGGTGAGGTAGCCAATTGGATACAAAATTGGCTTGACGACAGAAGACAGAGGGTGGTTGTAGAGGGTTGTTTTTCAAACTGGATGCCTGTGTCCAGCGGTGTGCCTCAGGGATCGGTGCTGGGTCCGCTGTTATTTGTTATTTATATTAATGATTTGGATGAGAATTTAGGAGGCATGGTTAGTAAGTTTGCAGATGACACCAAGATTGGTGGCATTGTGGACAGTGAAGAAGGTTATCTAGGATTGCAACGGGACCTTGATAAATTGGGCCAGTGGGCCGATGAATGGCAGATGGAGTTTAATTTAGATAAATGTGAGGTGATGCATTTTGGTAGATCGAATCGGGCCAGGACCTACTCCGTTAATGGTAGGGCGTTGGGGAGAGTTATAGAACAAAGAGATCTGGGAGTACAGATTCATAGCTCCTTGAAAGTGGAGTCACAGGTGGATAGGGTGGTGAAGAAGGCATTCAGCATGCTTGGTTTCATTGGTCAGAACATTGAATGCAGGAGTTGGGATGTCTTGTTGAAGTTGTACAGGGCATTGGTGAGGCCACACTTGGAGTACTGTGTACAGTTCTGGTCACCCTATTATAGAAAGGATATTATTAAACTAGAAAGAGTGCAGAAAAGATTTACTAGGATGCTACCGGGACTTGATGGTTTGACTTACAGGGAGAGGTTAGACAGACTGGGACTTTTTTCCCTGGAGAGTAGGAGGTTAAGGGGTGATCTTATAGAAGTCTATAAAATAATGAGGGGCATAGATAAGGTCGATAGTCAAAATCTTTTCCCAAAGGTAGGGGAGTCTATAACGAGGGGGCACAGATTTAAGGTGAGAGGGGAGAGATACAAAAGGGTCCAGAGGGGCAATTTTTTCACTCAAAGGGTGGTGAGTGTCTGGAACGAGCTGCCAGAGGCAGTAGTAGAGGCGGGTACAATTTTGTCTTTTAAAAAGCATTTGGACAGTTACATGGGTAAGATGGGTATAGAGGGATATGGGCCAAGTGCAGGCAATTGGGACTAGCTTAGTGGTATAAACTGGGCGACATGGACATGTTGGGCCGAAGGGCCTGTTTCCATGTTGTAACTTCTATGATTCTATGATTCAAATCCTAGTTTTCAGTGCAATACATGGGACTGAGTGTCTAGTTCTTGACAGTACACATCCTGTACAGGTTTCTGAAATATTGTTTCTGCACCACACATTACATTTGAAGTTTTTACAGCTTGTCACTTTGCATCACTTGCTCGGGTTCCCTTTGACCAACCTCATCTGCTGACTTCATCCAAAATCAATGCTGATACCGTTTCCTTAGCTCCCCAATCAAACATGACCATAAATTTAATTCTATATATTTCAGAACTGCAGCATGCTTATTTAAAATGCAACATAATTGTGTTTATATTTTTATAGGGCTCTGTAAATTTGTGTTTAATGTATAGTTTCCTTGCCTGAGAACCTAGAATCAATTCACAGGGTGTCAATCATCAATAAGATTAATCTTTGAATGCCAGTTAACATTAGATAAATGGATTTAAAATAAAACTGAGCTCTTAATTTGTAAGCAAACCCCAAACACTGGTGTTACGAAGTGAAACCTCTCACATAAGAACACTGAAACAAGAGAAGGCCATTAGGCCCAACAAGCCTGACACTTAAATTGATCACCTCACCTACTCATTTCCTTACCAAATCCTTCAATCTGTCCATAAACACATGTAATTGGCAACTTTTCCCAGAAGTCTACAACTTTATCTAGAATTGAGAACTACTATTCCTCATGTAAAGGGGAGTTTATGTAACAGGGATGAAAGCCCAGTCTTTTTTCATGTCAGAATTTATGCTGGCATTTAGCAAGTTAATTACACAATAATCTATAAACCACATTCTTTATGAGCTGTTGCCTTCTCTGACAGACATAGCACTGTACTATCATTGACAATTTGAATTCAGACTCATTTTATAAATCTAAAACAATGGAATGAAGTGTATAGAGCTGACGCCAACTTAGATTTGATTTAGATCAGAGTGTGTTCACTGCAGCATTGATAATATGGAACATGACAGCTGGTGTTTGACATACTGGTTTATCCATTTGTCTTGTACTATTGTGTAAAATATCAGGATGTCATGAACAAGCTTCTGAATGCATCAGCCACTTATTTCTCTTACTTTAATAACTCCTTGCTGTATTACTGGAGTTGGATGATTGACAAGGACTATCAATGCTTCCGGCTGGATCAACTTGTCCATCACATCAGCTAGCATTAGATCTGGCAAGATGAGCAGGATTCCTCGCAAAAGATTATACAGTCCACAGCAGATTAGAATAAGACAGTCTTCTGTCGCAGATCTAGGTACATAAAATACTGATGTCAATAACGTGAGAAATAACCTAAAGGAAGAGTCCAGACACAACTGCTTCCAATTAATACACAGAACTAACATGTCAGCCTTTTATCTAAACATTAAGAGCCTATTTTAAACTTACCTGCTTGATGCCATTCACTGTTCTGCAGAGATTGTTTGCAGCCCTTTGCCACCAGATAATGCAGTCAGATGGTGACCTAAGGTTCATTCATGGCAGGAACTAGACACTGAAGCATTCTTTACATTAAATGTGTTTGAAGCCTGAAGTATCTGCATAATTAAAGAGTGTTGAGTGCATAGTCAGGGCCCTAGAGTTCTGTGATTCAATGACTGCAGAAACCACGGAATTACTCTCCTGTCAGAATGTATCAAATGTTGTAAATGTTGTAAATGAGGGTAGCAAATGTTGTGCCTTTGTTTAAGAAGGGAGGCAGGGAAAAGCCTGGGAACTACAGACCGGTGAGCCTGACATCTGTCGTGGGTAAGTTGTTGGAGGGTATTCTGAGGGACAGGATCTACAGGCATTTGGAGAGGCAGGGACTAATTAGGAACAGTCAGCATGGTTTTGTGAGAGGAAAATCATGTCTCACGAATTTGATTGAGTTTTTTGAAGGGGTAACCAAGAAGATAGATGAGGGCTGTGCAGTAGACGTGGTCTACATGGACTTCAGCAAAGCATTTGACAAGGTACCGCATGGTAGGTTGTTACATAAGGTTAAATCTCATGGGATCCAAGGTGAGGTAGCCAATTGGATACAAAATTGGCTTGACGACAGAAGACAGAGGGTGGTTGTAGAGGGTTGTTTTTCAAACTGGATGCCTGTGTCCAGCGGTGTGCCTCAGGGATCGGTGCTGGGTCCGCTGTTATTTGTTATTTATATTAATGATTTGGATGAGAATTTAGGAGGCATGGTTAGTAAGTTTGCAGATGACACCAAGATTGGTGGCATTGTGGACAGTGAAGAAGGTTATCTAGGATTGCAACGGGATCTTGATCAATTGGGCCAGTGGGCCAATGAATGGCAGATGGAGTTTAATTTAGATAAATGTGAGGTGATGCATTTTGGTAGATCGAATCGGGCCAGGACCTACTCCGTTAATGGTAGGGCGTTGGGGAGAGTTATAGAACAAAGAGATCTGGGAGTACAGATTCATAGCTCCTTGAAAGTGGAGTCACAGGTGGATAGGGTGGTGAAGAAGGCATTCGGCATGCTTGGTTTCATTGGTCAGAACATTGAATGCAGGAGTTGGGATGTCTTGTTGAAGTTGTACAGGGCATTGGTGAGGCCACACTTGGAGTACTGTGTACAGTTCTGGTCACCCTATTATAGAAAGGATATTATTAAACTAGAAAGAGTGCAGAAAAGATTTACTAGGATGCTACCGGGACTTGATGGTTTGACTTATAGGGAGAGGTTAGACAGACTGGGACTTTTTTCCTTGGAGAGTAGGAGGTTAAGGGGTGATCTTATAGAAGTCTATAAAATAATGAGGGGCATAGATAAGGTAGATAGTCAAAATCTTTTCCCAAAGGTAGGGGAGTCTATAACGAGGGGGCATAGATTTAAGGTGAGAGGGGAGAGATACAAAAGGGTCCAGAGGGGCAATTTTTTCACTCAAAGGGTGGTGAGTGTCTGGAACGAGCTGCCAGAGGCAGTAGTAGAGGCGGGTACAATTTTGTCTTTTAAAAAGCATTTGGACAGTTACATGGGTAAGATGGGTATAGAGGGATATGGGCCAAGTGCAGGCAATTGGGACTAGCTTAGTGGTATAAACTGGGTGACATGGACATGTTGGGCCGAAGGGCCTGTTTCCATGTTGTAACTTCTATGATTCTATCCCAGAGTGATTTTCTCTGCATTCTGGAGGGGTTTGTTTTGTGTTTGTTTCCCACTCAAGAGCACTTGCAGACTGTACCTGCCATCAACACAGTCAGAAAGCAGTTGTAACAGTTGCTATCACAGATACAATAAGCAAGTGCACTGAATAGAAGCCAAGCATGGACTAAGGGTCTGTTTTTTTAAATAAGGGAATATAATTAAAGATATAGCACAGCAGATTATTCCACACCTTGTAGGAAGACAACGTGCACATCAGGAGGCTTTTTTATTCACTACATTCCACTGTCAATGGGGTAATTACAGGACAGAAGTGCCCACGGTCACCTTATTTTTTCTTTTAAAGCGAAACAGCTTGCTTTTATTTGGATTTAATGCTGCAGAGCATAATGGGAAAATCTATCCTTTATGTGTAATATTCGTAATGGCAATATAGCACCCAGAGTTGGATGATTGACAGTGGCTCATCTAGAGTTTCATGGAGACTAAAAACACAGCAAGTGGGAAGCTGAAGGGGCCAACTTGAGTCCTACCACTACACGGCACAGGATGATAGCACACAAATTTGTTAAGATAATTGCATCGCCTTGTTTGACCCTGTAAATTATATTTGTCATTGAACATGAGAGAGAAGGGACGCAGGTTTGACTCTCCTACTCTCAACCACACTATTAAAGTTAAGTGCTGGAAGTAAGGTCAGATGCCTTTCCAAAAGAGGGCATGCGAATGGCGGAAATGGCAATGCTGGCTCTGACTCTGTGTTTCCTAAGTCAACTCAGCAGCAGCTTTAGAATAGGCCCAGGAGGTCTCACAGCCACTCTCTCATCCACAGGAGTTGTATGGCCCAGTGAGACCAGTTCAAACAACAACATCTTGCATTTATATCGCGCCTTTAATGTAGTAAAATGTCCCAAGACGCTTCACAGGAGCATTATCAGTCAAAATTGGAACCGAGCCACATAAGGAGGTATTAGGGCAGGTGATCAAAAGCTTGGTCAAAGAGGTAGGTTTTAAGAAGCACTTTGAAGGAGGAGAGGTAGAGATGCAGAGAGATTCAGGGAGGAGGTACAGAGAGAAAAAGGGGATTTTGTCCCCTCACAAAAATATTCTGGTTATGAATAGCTGGTATTGTTGTAGCAATCTCTGTTAGTGACTAAAAGATAAAATACTGGATTTTTTTCAAATAATCTGATGGTACAATGAATAATTCAATTGTTACCTTTCTGTAGCACTGTCAGTTTGATTATAGGGTCGCTCATAGAGTGGTGAAAAACCAAAACTCTCCCATTCTTCAGGAATCAAATTCTTGTCAGCCATACTTGGCCAACGTGCCATAACTAAAGATCCATTTTGTGAAGGAAATGCCAATCCCAGGCTAGTAAAATCACTCTGACTTCTTTGGAATGTCTGAAGTCCTCGGAGACTGTCGGGTCGATTTATTGCTTCATCGCCTGCCCCTTCCTGTTTCAGATCTTGTTCCAAAGCTGATGAAATGCTATTGCTCTCATCTGGAACATGTTCACCTTCAAGCCTGGAGATCACATATGCTGGGCTATCAGGCTCCACCACAGATTCCAAGGATTCTTGTACGTGGCCACCTATATTACCTCGGGCAGAAGCTCCCTTTTCAGACTCGCACAGGGTTTTTGCTGACTCACAGCTGCTGAGGTACAGCTCGTCCTGTGCTCTTTTCATTGTTTCTGCAGCGCCCATTTTGGGGGAATTCTCTTGCAAAATGCTAACAGAGTCAGACTCGCACTCAGAAACCTCTCGTACACCATCGAAGCTCCGTTCCACTCTTGTCATTAGTCTTCTGATTCGTACTTGCGGTGAGGTAGAAGGGGTCACTGACGGACTTTGGGACTGCTGCTCATACAATGGAAATAAAGGGTTCTCCTGCTTTGGATAGTTAAATGTGCTGCTTTGTCCTTTATCTCCTAGAAAGTGGGAAAAAAAGAAATCAAGATGTTGCTATATTACTGAACATGAACTTGTATATATGTTATCATCGAATAAAACAAGATTGAAATTCACCAAGAGATATCACCATCAATTCTCAATGTGTTCCCACTTTATTCTACTGAACTTCATTCCTTCCTTTATTAAATTAGATTTATTTTTTCCATGTTTTCTTTACACCTTTTATTCCAAGAGAATCGGAATTAGTCTACTTCCATCCATATATCTCTTTCTTTTACATTAAAACAATTCCAATTACATTCTCAAGTGATAAACCACTATGGCAACAGTGGGTATCCCAAACTTCAGTCATCACAATGAGGGATTTTTAACGTCAGAAGCATACCATGAAAGGACAGAAGACCCAAGGGAGCATTCTAAAGGATTCCTTTAAAGCACGTCCTTAAAGGGAGACTCTTTGACACCTTTCTTTTTCTTTTGCAACATGCTCGTATCAGTGAGCAGACTCATTGGCCAAAGCTGCCTTTTGTCGAGTTCTGATGTCATGGACAAATTGGACTGGCTCTACAGCCAAACATGGCACAACTGTTTGAGGATACCAAAAAGTACAGTGCAGGGTGTGGCCGAATCTGGTAAGTGCTGATTGTAAACTTAGATGCTCTGTCATCCAAATGGAACTGGTATCAGGCATTAACAGACCAGGAGTGAAACCCAGAGGTTCGGCAGACCACCAAATGATGCTGAAGGAAATTATGTAGGTCCCTGGAAGATCCTGCCTGGCTTTACTAACCAAATGAGAACACATTTTGGGTGGCACATTATTATTGTGATGGTCCTGGGAAATGTGTGAACTTTTTTCCATTTTAAATAACTGAAGAAAACTCTGCCAACTACAGAACAACATCTTATATACAGTGAAGGAGAGAGCTCACCTGACCCAACAAGGCATGACGCTCTTAAAAGGTCATTTTTGAGTTTCTTTGATGGCCTTGTGAGTAAAAGCACCACCTAATGTAGCACTAAACTAAACAGACCGTAGGGTCACAAATTTGATTCCTGATTTGTGTTAGGTTTGATGAGCTCAGCCAGGATCGGAGCAGTAGGAGTGCTACAATTGGCCTCAGTCTCCCTGGGCTAATGTGGGATCAAAATCCTCACGTTTCAACACCTGGAAAATAGCTGAACGAGGACAGGGTTGAAGACAGCTTTTATGCCGTGTGGTAGGATAGCCAGCTGATACTCACCATCTAGCCTCACACATGAAGAATGGCCACTTGAATGAGGTACTGGAGGGCACGTGATGGCCGTGGAACCAGATCCCAAACAAGAGTCGGTGCCATGGGGGAGGAGGGAAATGGCAGGAAACAAAAAAACAAAAAGTAGCAGAATGCAAATAGGATGAGGCAATAATGTCTCGGGTTTCCCACTTTCTACCCTCAATAACGTACTCAAAATGCCATGCATGTCCTGCTAGAATGTAAGTGACAGTGGAATGGTACCAACTCTCAATTCAATTCCTGTGAAGAGGTGCCAAAGCAACACAACTGTGATTGAGAAGTCAGTGGAGCAGTGAAGAAGAGAAATTACGTACAGTAACTTAATTCAGTAGCAGTTAACTAAGTAACATAAACTGTGTCATGGTGAACTATTTCGAGGAACTGCCTACCTTCTATTGAGACAGCGGTGAAGGCAGATGGAGATAGAAAGCCAGGACTTTCACTGGGTTTTCCACCGCTGTTAGAATGCCGCATACACATGATCGATTTGACCTTTTCTTGAAAGATCTTGCCGTCTGAAAGCCAAAATAAATTCAATGTATTTTTATAGTAATTGTTACATTCTATTTCATATCAAAATTTAAAAAGCACATTATCTCCAGTGGTAGCAATTTTCCATACACAATGTCTATGTAAGCATTTTCACATATAATCCACATTCACATCCAAAATTCAAATTCATTCAAGGTTTAGACCTATTTTCAATGTGAAATAGCATGTGTTAAATGTGAAAGTGACTTTCATTAGCATTTTAGTATAAAGAGTCCACTCCACTTACAGCAGATTCTAACAATGGAGTAAACCAAAGAAACTGCATCTCCAAAATAAACACTAACAGATGTATGTTTGTTGGTTTGCCTGGATGTGCTTTAGTGTGCTGTGTGACCTCTAACCCAGCAATGTTAGCATTTCCTACTGTACCAGTTATTCTGGTGAAAAGCCTTAAGTTAGGAACTACCAGGTAGACAGCACTGAGTCAGGAAACTGCAGAGAGAAAGCACTGAATCCAGAGAAACTAGGTAGAGAATATGGAGTCAAGGAAGAGTTGGGTTACAACAAACTTCAGGATCAGTTCACTATCAGCGCATTACAACATTTCCCTACAGCATAACAGTGACCACATTTCAAAAGTACTTCATTGGCTGTAAAGCGCTTTGGGACATCTTAAGGTCATGAAAGCCAGAATACAAATGCAAGTCTTTCTTTCATTACATTGCAACATGCACCTGGGCTTTGAGATGTAAAATGGTGTGCACTAGATGCAAAAAGAAAATGACAGTAAACTGAATAGTTAAAGGAGAAGGCAACTGGAAAAAGTGTCAACATATCCCATGGACGATGTTATCAGAGAAATAACATCGGAGTTTTCCTGTGACTGGTTTAGAAGCAAAAATACTGTTTTTGATTAGTATGTGTACAAGAATGCCTCTACTGGACATCAGCAAAGCATATCGGCTTTAATTCAATATTAGGAAAAGAACTGTTTTGAAGGGCGTTTATCTTGCCATCTGGAAGCTTGTCATATTTTTATTCACACTAATGCTATGGGACACTGAAGGGGGTAAAGCACTTTACAATGAAATTGATTCTTCCAATAACAACTTGCATTTATATAGCGCCTTTAACGTAGGAAAAAGTTCCAAAGTGCTTACACTTCCCTTCTTTCAAAATCAGTTTACAGAAATAGCCCAAGAATAAAATGGCTTTGTATTGAGCTGCCATTTTACAAGACCGTAAGTCCTAATGCAGATCTCAGGATGGCAAGTAGGTCAAAGTTACTCAAACTTACTTCATCACTTGAAATTATGCAGTAGGATACTCGACTATAAATGTTTAATTCTTTCATCTAAAATTCCTCCCTGCATTCTTTTTTTAAGCAGAGGAGCTAATCCACTTGTTTTCAACTGGTTAACCAACACCTCCATTAAAAATAACAGAAAGAGGAGTTTCAGACAAATTTGTTAAGTTTTTGTATACTAGTAACTCAGTGTAATGTAGTGTCCCTGGCTTCAAACAGTCAGATTAATGGCAGATTGGATATCTTAAAACAAGTTTCAGTACATAAATTGGTTATAACAAGTTCTGACTGATTTTATAGTACATGCTGCATAAAAGGAATCACTAATATTTTCATTTATATAGCACTTTTTCATAGTGAAAGGTCGCAAAATGCTTCACGCTATTAATTATTTTGTAAGTGAAGTGAGTTATGAAGGTAAATTCTGTGTGAATGTGACATGTGAAATCACAAACCAAAGAATTAGTTATTCTCCATGTCAGTGTCCTTTATGATTAGAAGTGTACGTTAAACAGATTAAAAGCAGTATGCATTCCATTCACCTATATGGAGGGAAAAATAAAAGCCCGGTGGGGTGTGGCAAACATAGGTGTTAGTGGGAGGATGTACTGCCAACAGAAAATTGTAAACCAGCTTCAGCAATTCCAGATCTGGTGGCGACCCAAGTACTTCCTCAATGATCTTCACAAATGATCTACAGACCTCCCGAGGGATAGATTTCAGGTGTTCATCTCGGTGCTCCTGAGAACCCAGAGTGGGGAAAGAGAGGAAGAATGTAGGTAAGTTATTATAACATTATGAAGCAATATTACCTTTTGTTTAGTCCAATGAAAAGCTATATTTATGTGAAACAAAATCTTTCTTGCACCTAATGTGAATAGTGACAAAAAAATTCTACAAAATTCAACTGAGATATTATACAGTGCTCTTGTATGCCACTGAGCTTTTTAATATTTCTGTGGATGGTGTCACTGTGTTACTCGTTTCACCAAGATATTATACTTCTGAAAATGCAGCAGCAGCACCACTGTGTGTTGTAAAATCGATGTGTCAGAGCTTGGACGATCTTGTTTCAATAGACAAATTTGTGGTATTGTACATTTCTTCTGTTATTCTTCATTTCCATACAGAGGGAATATGTACTGACTAGTTTTAAAATGAAAGCTGTCTTGAGACTACCAGCTGAGAACAGGGTCAAGCTAGCTATAAGAAAGCATGCCAGATTGTTTGATCAGATAAGGAGACAGCATGTTTGCATGGCAGGGCAGGTTCATCATTTGCATTTTCTGGGTATCTCAGGCACTGGGATAATGGGCCAGAATTTACCGTGAACGGCGAAATTATTTAAATTTAAAAAAAATCTCCAATAACAATTAAAAGCTGATTGAATGAGACTCCACACTTGTAAAAGTTAATTTTCAGTGCCAGAGAGGTTGTTTGGCAGTAATTAAGACTTATCACATCCTAAAAAGAGTACTTAAGACTGGAATGGACAAGCACCAACTCTTTGTGGTGAGTGTAGTCTGTTTCTACCACGTAAGTACAGAAATTTCATGCTATTTAGTGTATTCCAATGGTGAATCAGACGGCGAGATGCCATTTTCGTGAAGCTGATGGAGGGGCATTGCTTCTCGGACAGCAACTTCCAGATTTCCGCGTTTAATTGCTTGCCGGAAATTACTGTCCGATTTGTGTATAAGTAACGGTGAGCGCTGATAGCCTCACCGTTATTTTCACAGTAAATTCTGGACCAATGTGGTACTATGTTCTGATTTTGTTAGACAATTCTGTAGACAGAAACTACATGAACTTGGGAATAAATATGACAAGCTTTTGCTAGTTCTTTAGTTCAGTTCTCCCAGTTCACTTGGAACCACTGAACTTCCAGGTCTCAGAGGTAAAGGACAGTACATTAAATCACAGAGGCAGCCAGTTTGAAGATTTAATTCCTATAAAATACTTGCTAGTCAAAGCATGTCCATTATACTAAATGTAGTGTTACCATCTCCCTTCAGTCTAAGTTACTTGTACTTAGACTTTATATGGTCCAGGAGATCTTACAATTACCTAGTGAGCAAGAGGTCATTCTTGTACTACGCCATACAAAGCAGAAGGTCCTATCTCAGCTTCCTGTGCAGTACTTTAGCCAGGACAGCAGTGGGATCACTGGCTGGGAGGGGGAAAAAACTGCCAGTGTTTCCACTCCTGATTACCATCAGTGACCCCTGCTGGAAAATGCACTTGGATGGATGTCAGGAGAGAACAGGATAGGGCTCAGCTGTGATCTGTTCCACAATTAATGACTTGTCAACACTCACTGTCAAGTCACATGAAAAATGATCACTTGGGCAAGGTACCAAACAGGTACAAGTACCCATGGAACTGTACCCCAGCAAGACTCAGGAAAACAGGAGTGAAGGGGGGGGGGGGGGGGAATTTGGAAAAAGTAATACAGTTCATACCTGAAGAACCTGGCAGGTCAAGAGGAAGCGATAAACCACTTGAGCCTTTAGAAGCTGTTTGACATTGAACATCTGCTCTGGATGATTGACTCTAATGAGCACTTCAAGAGTTGCCATCAGCGTTTCCCAGACACCATTCTGTTTTCAAAATAAATACACACACTGTTGGTAGCTGCCTTGGCATGATTAGAAAACTCACCCTTTCACACTGATGAACAGAATGCAGCCTGCTCTTCACAACCATGGTTGAAGGATCCCAGAATCAATTGGTTGTGACGCTCCACGAGTTTGTGCTGCTGAGCTGGTCGGTAATATTACATAAAGAAAAGGATAATCTTTCCAATAGATCAGTAGTCTTGATTCTACTTCAAGTGGTGAACTCCATACCGCAAATCAAACTTGAAAAAGGAGTACTTAATTTGAAGCATGCGTGGTTAGTTTACTCAACTCAGCTGTATTCAATTTTAATAATGCAAGCTACACTGATAGGAGTACTCAAAGTTAAAACTGTACATAATTCCCATCTAAAAACTTATTTAGATGACATTCAGGTGTGCAAAAAAGTTAAAGAATAAAGTCAACTACATGAAGACCATGTGAAGAACACCATTTACTTGTAATCACGATTATACAATTTAAGAATCTTTTCTTCCAGGAAAGTTTTTGCTGCAATTAGTTGAAACAGAATGGAATGGAGCAGGTGTGTGCTAGCTGTTATCTTCATGGGCTGCTCATAAGGACCACATATAAAGTGTTCCTATTAATTTTCATATATCTCAGGTTGCTGATACTAACTGATCTTGGAGCTCTGGTTTAGGATTTATTCACCAATGAAGCAACAGCACTAAAAACACCCCTTTCCAACTCTTCAAGGCTACAAAATTCAACGAGCACACAGCAGCTAATAAAAAATATAAGCACAAATAGAACTGAGTTGTTTGGGCTGTAAAGGCCAGATTGCCAGGACACCCTTGCACTAGACCACACTGAACAGGCTGAGGCTCTTTTCTCTAGAAAACAGACTGAATCATAGGGAACATAGGAACAGGAGTAGGCCATTCAGCGACCTCGTGCCTGCTCCGCCATTCCATAAGATCATGGCTGATCTGTGATCTAGCTCCATATACCTGCCTTTGGCCCATATCCCTTAATACCTTTGGTTGCCAAAAAGCTATCTATGAAGGGTGACCTGATAGAGGGCTTTAAAATTATGAAAGGGTTTGATAGGGTAGATGTAGAGACATTTTCACTTGCGGGGAAGTCCAAACTAGGGGCCATAAAAGTATGACAGTCATTAATAAATCCAATAGGGAATTCAGGAGAGACTTCTTTACCCAGAGAGTGGTGAGAATGTGGAACTCGCTACCACAAGGAGCGGTTGAGATGAATAGCATAGATGCGTTTACAGGAAAGCTAGATAAACACATGAGGGAGAAAGGAATAGAAGGATATGTTAATAGGGTGACAAAGTAAATAGCATGGAAGGAGGCATGTGTGGAGCATCGGCATGGACCAGTTGGGCCGAATGGCCTGTTTCTATGCATTTCTATGTAATTCCATGCAATTACATATCTGAATAGTTTTTATAACTTTAAAAAAACCTCCTGCTTTAAGGTCTCCTTTGCCATTCTTTGTGCAGATGGGGAGCAGTCAGCCTGGTTCTAAGCCTCTACGACCAGAGTTGTTTGATCTGACTGCTAGGTGTTATGTGACAGTTGCCTGATGAGACTCACCCCTTTGATTTTCTCCAGAATGGCTGAGTCAGGCAACTCATGGTAAATGGGAATTCTCAATTACAAACCCACATCCTATTATTCCATGGCACAATGCATTGCAGCGCCATCCATACAAGATAAAAATATTACGGGCAATGCTATTCTATTTGGCTGCATTTTGAGCAGACAGAAATCTAGGCATTTGAAGATGGCATGGGAAGCAGGATAGTGAGAGAAGTGGAATAAAATTCAGGGAGATCTGTAGAGATTAAACAGCTGGGCAGGTGAATTGTAAGTGGCATTAAACAATTGGAAATGTACGGTGAAGACAAACGTGATTAAAATGCTAGGAACAATCATTAAGTATTGGGCCAGAAATAGGCCTAGTGAGAAAGCATTGTCACAGAGTATGACAGCAATTGAAAAGGAAAACAAAATATTGGGGCGCAAAAGGTCCACCGAATATATATCAAGGCAACTGTTACTGACATCTTGTTAGTGAGAATACACTGATGGTGTTATGGCCACGTGTGGTCAGAAATATGTAGAGTGGCAATGAAGAATGCCAGGTTTCTGATCAATGATTTGTAAAGGGACTAAGGAAGTTACATTTATTCTCATTGGAACAAAAATAGATTTGGAGCAGAAAATATGACTCAAACTAACAGAAGGAATGAATAAGGTGGATATAGAAAGGCACTGTGTAAAACGTGGATACAAATATCAGAGGACATTATAAATTGAGGGAAAATAAAACACAAGATAAGGAATAATACAGCACTTGAGGATCACTGACTTACAGAATTGACTGACACCAGATGCTTCAGCGGAGTTGTTAAATAACAACGCCATTGAAGCATCCAAATGAAATTTGGATTCATTGAAGAGTAGAATAAAAGTGTAGGAATTATGGAAATAAAATGAAGAAAAATCCCATCAGGAACTGACAAGAGCTGGATAACTGCAAGTTATACAGACTGAGTACCCTTTTCTCACTTCTCTTATTAAGTTCTCCAATAACAGGAAATAAAGTTTATTCAACAACTGGATAATATTAGTTTATGATTGTTGCTCTGTGCAAATTGGGAATTCTGCTTCCAATCCAGAACTTACAGCGATAGCAACAAATACAAAGAGAATCAGAAAGTAAGTCAAAACCTGTGCTTTGGACCAAATCTTCCAATCCAGTAACAATTCCGACAACAGCTTCACATCCTGAATTACAGCACTGGATTCTGCGTCAATCTCAAATTGACCTGTGGACTCATTAAAGTTAAGGACTGGAGCACTGCAGCATCCATCGAGTAAAGTCTGAAAAATATTTTTTTAAAAGCATTAATTTTGTGATCCTACATACAACTGTCTGTTCAGGACCACAATTTACAACCTAGAAGATTAACCATGTCGCATATAATTACAGTATTATAAGTTCTCATTAAAAAAAGCATATACAGGAAAAGATTTGAAGGTTACAATCTAAACCTTAGAGTAGAGATAACCCTAAGATTATTGTATTTATTCTGAGAATGTATACATGTATCTCGTGGAGTCACTGCATAGTTTTGTCATACTGTACTTAGAGGAGAATACAATGGCATGTTGGGATTGTTAGTATACTAGAA
Source organism: Heptranchias perlo (assembly GCF_035084215.1). Lineage (NCBI taxonomy): Eukaryota > Metazoa > Chordata > Chondrichthyes > Hexanchiformes > Hexanchidae > Heptranchias > Heptranchias perlo. The sequence goes on from NC_090329.1 coordinate 23,656,289, forward strand.
CACCTATTGAGAACAAAGCAATTTTTAGTGGGGGGAGGGGGGCTCAAGATAATTTGGGGATATGCCTGGCTCCGGGAGAGTCCTGTCCAGATAGAGAGGGGTCTTGCAGGGTTGGTTGTTGCCCTCTGGAGCTTTAAGGAAGGGCTTTAATTTAAGGCTAAATTGTCTTGCTTCACCTTCAATTTGTAATGTTTTCCATCTCTCTCTCTCTATTAATATAAAATAAAAACAAAAAATGCTAGAAAATCTTAGCAAGTGAGGCAGCATCTGTGGAGGAATTGTTGTTTACTGTTTCACATTTTTTGTCTTCCTCGTTCTCTCTATCCATCACATGTTCCTTTTCTTGTCATCTTTGTATCTCTCCAACTATTTTTCTTTTCCTCTTTCTTGTCTTCTCTCTATCTCATTTCCCTTATGTAAATATCTCATATATATTTAATTCATTTCTATTCTTAACCTTTTTTAAGGCATAGTACATGCAACAAAATGACAGGCAACATGTTCTAGGTCAGAAATAGATCTTGGAACCAGGCTGGGAGCAGCCACCCTGAAGCTACTGCAAGATATGCAGATACGAGAGAAGTTGGGACCTGAAGCCTAGGCTGGGAGGGAGCAGGGACTGGAGTTGAGCTGGGACACACCTCTACCGACACACCTCTACCTTGGGTAAGAGATGGGGTTAATCTTGTTGCTGTGAACTGGGCTGCGGCCCCGAATATGGACATGTATAGGAGCTCCGGCAACAGGCACATGTGAAAGAAAAACTGAAGATGGGGGGGGGGGGGGGGGGTGGAGGCAGAGAGAGAAAAAAAAGAGACTGATCAGGACATGGGAGCCTGAACCACCTATCAGTGATACTATCCTTAGTGCTGTCTTTCACTTTTAACAAAAGGGAACACAGTTAAGACAACTAGACTGAGCCTGAGTTGTAACATGGACAAACTGTCCATCATTACCAAATTATGTCTGAAATTCACTACCTTAAAATTGTCAGAGTGAATATTAACACCGCTGTGTCAGCCAATGAGTTGGAGGCGGGGAGGGACTTGTGGTTTTAATTTACTGGTGAACTACAGCAGTCTCCCGAGTACAGCAGGATTATTTCTCCAGCAAAATGTAGTGAGTGGAGGATAGTTACATAATACAAATTACATGCGTAAAATCAATCCCAGTCACTTACGGCAGTGCGATCTCCGGGCGTAATTGATGGGCGAATTACCCAATTCTGGCCGGGACTTGTGGTGTCACTATATGCAGCCTCATTTTAATGAAAATTATGTTGAGCCAATTGTGGGGACATTGCAGCAAGAATATAGATGTAGAGAATACTTCATACCTTTAAGACGTGGAAGCCTACAATACATTTCATTTTGATGAGCACTTGGTGAATCATAGCGTAGCCATGACAGCTCTCCATTTCCTGGATTCTCTGCTGGTTATACTTTGTCAAAGTAAGTATAATTTTCAGTGCTAGAGCTTGTGTCTTTTCACAGTCACTAATCTCTACAGACTAGAATGAAAGAAAACACAACTGTTTTATCATCTTCCAAACAGAAATGCAACAGGTAATTTCTAAACCATGTGCATACACGGCGGCGTAGCCAGCACAGACTTGATGAGCCGAATGGCCTCCTTCTGCGCTGTAACCTTTCTATGATTCTATACAATTTTTATTGGTAAAAGTAAATGCCAGCACTTGCTTTCCAAGTAACAAGCAAAATGTTATCCTATGAACAGCTGAACCATACATAGCAGGATGGCCTGGGTTCAATTCCTGGTCTTTGCTACGTTGGCTGCACTGAATGCTAGTAGGGGTGTGGCCACGGTGCAGGAGTGCATGTGCATAGACAGCCAGCTTGTCCGTGATCCCCCATGTGGTTGAATAGCCTGCTGAACATCACCATCAAAGCTCATACATGAACCCAGTCCTGCCATCCTGTCTAGGGCTGGATTTGTACCCAGGTCTCAGACAGTGAAAAATAAGTCCAACTCGGCACACTGTGTGATATAATTGAGAACCAAAACACAGCTGGAGCTGCATCTATTTACACATCGATTCGTTTAATAAACATCCCGCTGATATTTGTACGTGCACAGGCAATGTCACGATTGTTCACACATCAACACTTCCCATTATTCATGGCGTTACCACATCAACCGCAAAAATAACATACACACGTGGGTTTGACCAATCAGACAAGAGGCAAATGTGCATAATGAACATCAAAAATACAGACTGCGTGCCCGCCTGATAGTCCGTTTCAGCAGTGCCAGCGCTGCTGTCACCCAACGGCAGCTGAACAGATGGGATGGGGACACTTTGGCACTGAATGGAACTGGTCATTGCAAGCCTCCAATTCTCCCTTCCTAAGGTCTACGGGAAAAGAGCAGAGGAGTGTGACTAATTGGATAGCTTTTTCCAAGAACCAGCACAGGCACGATAGGCCGAATGGCCTCCTTCTGTGCTGTATCATTCTATGAATAACGACTTGGAGGGTGAGCATCATCACACTACTTGACCAGCCAAGCCAAACTCTGTGCTAACCCAATGTTAGGGTGGACAGTGTTCAGGAGTTGAAACCTTGAGTGATTTTTCCTTCCCTAGTGCCAGAATGCTGAGCCAAACTGTAACTCTCCCCCTCCCCCCACCTCAGTGATCCCATCTGAAATCAATTAACTGTGCACAGATCAGGAGCTGGCTCACTTCCACACTGAGCAGTGCACTAATCAACAGTGCTGCGAAGGAGCTCACGCTATTTTATAATTAAATTGGAAAACAGCTATTGCTAAGTAACTCAAGAATGACTATCTCTTACTCTGGCAAAGAGAAAGATGAATGCACCGGTTCCTCCAATTTTGTGTAAGATGCGCTGAAGTTCTTGGTGCTCCAAAGGCTGCAAGCTCTTTAGTTGCTGGGGCTCCGCCACATTGCTTTGGACATCCTTCAAGCTGAACGGCCTCTGTGATGATACAGTTCTTGTCTGACCTTTGAGTCGAATAACTGGCTCGTAGATCGTATATTGAGCAGGACATCTTGGGTTATAAACAATAGCAAGATTCTCCTGCAAAAAAAAAATCACAGCCATCAAGCTTTTATGTGAAATATACATCAACATTTTCTCCATCACATATAAATTGAAGTGTTAACTGTACAAATGGTCCTGAATCTTTGAAACTCCCTCCTTAAATTCTCTGTCTCTCCACAGCCTTTAAAATCTTCATTGTAACACCTCTTTGATCAAGCCATCAGTCACCCCTCCTAATTGCTCCCTTGCCTGGTGTCTGTTTTCCTTACGGCCATTTGTGAAGCTTGGGAAGTTTCTTTTCGTTAAAGGCATTGTATAAATGGTAAGTCATTGCAGTGATTGAGTTACGGGACGTCTATGAGTCTCGGCGATGCCGTTTGGGCAATGTACTGTGCAGAAGACCAATGCTTCCCCACAGCTAAGGAGGGGATCAGGGGAATAGAATGGGAAATAAGTAAATCATTTCATGTCCCATTGACATCAGAGGAATTCCTGCATGCACAAGGAAACACTCCTACAGGGACAACTCACTCTACCACTAGTTCCCTCTGGGTAGGTGTCAGTACCCCCAATTCAGGAGCAATGGGCTGTGGATGATTTTTGGTATAAATTGAGTATAACTAACTGCATCAGGACACACCGAATCCTCTAGCAATAAAACAACATACAACTCAGGGGAATCAAACAGGGACAAAATTAAACTTTAAATTGGGACCAATTTTCCTGACCTTTGCTGCCAGGGAATGCCCATGATGGGGGCAGAGATCTGTTACTCCAGGTTTCTGCCCCCTTACATAGCTCTGGGATTTCTGGGGGTTCCCCTGTGGTGCCTTTGCCCTGCAATTGGTGCAGACCCAGCGTAGCTAGGCTAATGAGGAAGTGCCTCTTTTTCCTGTAGTTACAGTGATGGGATGCCAAGGCACAGGGGCACTCTAAGAAGCTGGCGTTGGACTTGAGCTGGGAACTGCCCTCTGGCTGCAATATCTAAAGGGGCTCAGTAGCACAATGAAGGGGAGCCCAAAGGTGAATTTTGAAATTTTTGTGCATTTACCAAGCAGATGTTCGAGCCTTGGGGCCTCTCCAGCAGTAACCAAAAGGCCCGAAGCAGGTGGCCAGCTGCAGGTTACCCCAGGGCAATGTTACTAGCCTGGGACAGGAAATACCACTGCACCCAAGCCTGAACAGGCACAGCACACTACGGGTATGCTGACCCTGTCCAGCACCAGGGAAGAGGAGGCCATAAAAATCTATCCCATGAGTTTTAACAATAAATTGTTTATTGCACGGTTGAAACTTGGTTTTATTGTGTGAGTGCATGAGAGACCATGTGAGTGAGTGTGTTAGAGGGGAAAGGGATGGAGGAAGGGAGTTGGGGAGAGAGGCATGCCGAGACCAACTGCCATCTGTGTGCAGTGTACATAGGAACGTAAGAATTGTTAGACGATAAAAGACCAAGGTCCATCTAGTTCACCTTCTACCATCCAGGTAGTCTCATGATGCAACGATAATGGAGTTGTTGATTCCAATCGATCTCTATCAATTAGTCTATAACAGACTCAGACACGAGGCGAGGAAAACCCCATTGGTGGAGAGCTTTGGGAACCAGAGGTCCAAAGTCACCTGTTCCTCCCAAGCCTGCTACACTCACCACATGTCATGACTCAAATTACTCTTATGACATCTTGGGAGACAGAATATATGTGTACTGGATTAAGGGAGTTTGTATAGTGCACCCTCTAATATAGAAATGAAGCTCAAATTACAATCTTACAGGATTTTTAATTTTATTTTTCCTCTTTTCTCCACTCCTCTCTTCTGCAGAAGTAACTGGCCTAGATTTTCCAATTGGTGTTATTTTAAACCCAACAGTAACCTATTTAACATGTGGGTTACTGCCAAGATTAACAAGTGGAAAATCTAGGCCATCAACTCATTGCTGGGGTACAGTTCCACAGGCACCAGTTGCACTCCGATACCTAGCTCCAGCAACCATCTTTTTATGGGTGAGTCTAGACAATGACTTTTGGCAGGCTATTCAACTATGGAGAGGAGGAAAGCATCACAACCGAACTTAATGCTACTCTCACACATTGACACACGCACATTTCCAGTGGAGCTCACTAAATAGCGATCAGGAGTTGTAATGCTGGCTAATTTCCCCCACCATAACTCAGGCGCTCGGAGACCAATTATAGCGCCCCAGGGTGAGAACAGCAAACTCAGCACATACCATGGATCGAACCTGGGACCTTCTGGGTCTGCAGAGGTCACCAGTTTAACTGACTGAACTACTGGGGGAGTCATGGCAAAATTCCTTACCTAATTATGCAAACTAGTCATAGAAACCATACAGCACAGAAGAAGGCCTTTCAGCCCATCGTGCCTGTACTGGCTCTTTGAAAGAGCTATCCATTTAGTCCCACTCCCCTGCTCTTTCCCCATAGCTCTACAAGTTTTTCCTTTTCAAGATTATATCTAATTCCTTTTTGAAAGTTACTATTGACTCTGCTTCCACTGCCCTTTCAGGTAGTGCATTCCAGATCGTAACAACGTGCTGCGTTAAAAAAATAATTCTCCTCATCTCCCCTGGTCATATTGCAATCTAGGCCGATAGTCAAATCACAACTGTACATTTAAACACACCATTTGCGACTGGACTTAACCAAGTCAGGTATGAGTGTTGTACTCACCACTAGAGGGCCAGTGTCCACTTCCTTGTATTTCATGAGAAGTTCTTTAATCTGATCACACTTCAGAATCTCCAGATTAACATACTTAGAGTAATTTGCTTGTGATTTGCCATATTTACAGGGCATAATGGAGGTAAAGTCAGGCCCACAGACATACAAGTAATAAGCCTCTTCGGGCCCTATCCTGGCACCTATTATAAAATGCATGTTTGAGTTCCAGTAAAGTTATTTACAAAAAAAAATATTTTCAATGCACGAAGTTTAAATGTGATAATCTTTACTCTGGCGTTAATATAATAAAATATAGATTAGCAGAAGAGCCATTTTAGCGTAAATGCTGAAGAATTTCTTATTTTTAAAATATAACTTTATAATTTGTTATTACAGTATTGGGTTAATTGAGAATTTCCACTTTCTCTGGTAATGCAGAATAACATGGTACATTGCTACTAGATAGATTTTACTGACCATGCACATACATATACATTCAAGGTCCCAAACAACTCATACTATTTGGCAGGGTTATGATTTTTCTCAGTCAGGGGGCTCAGCTCATATGGGAATAGTGGGAGGGGGGTGAGGAGTCTCAATGGGCCTTGGGTGAAGAGTCTCTGCACGCAGAAGACAATTTTTTAACCTTTTCAGTCTTCAAGTGTATACTGAAGCTGCATGTACTCCCACAGCACCTTATGACGCAGGATTCAAATTGTGACGACTGCACTTTCAAACTGGCATTCACCCAAAACCCTAATGGGAGGTTCACAGCCTGAGGGAGTTAACTAATCAATCTATCAGCTTTAAGTAACATTCATGCCAGAAAAGTGCCAGGCAATGACCATCTCCAACAAGACAGAGTCTAACCAGCTCCCCTTGACATTCAATGGCATTACCATCGCCGAATCCCCCACCATCAACATCCTGGGGGGTCACCATTGACCAGAAACTTAACTGGACCAACCACATAACTACTGTGGCTACAAGAGCAAGTCAGAGGCTGGGTATTCTGCAGCGAGTGACTCCCCAAAGCCTTTCCACCATCTACAAGGCACAAGTCAGGAGTGTGATGGAATACTCTCTACTTGCCTGGATGAGTGCAGCTCCAACAACGCTTAAGAAGCTCGACATCATTCAGGACAACGCAGTCCGCTTGATTGGCACCCCATCCACCACCCTAAACATTCACTCCCTTCACCACTGGCACACCGTGGCTGCAGTGTGTACCATCTACAGGATGCACTGCAGAAACTCAGCAAGGCTTCTTCGACAGCACCTCCCAAACCCGCGACCTCTATTGCCTAGAAAGACAAGGGCAGTAGGCACATGGGAACAATACCACCTGCACGTTCCTCTCCAAGTCCCACACCATCCCGACTTGGAAATATATCGCCGTTCCTTCATCGTCGCTGAGTCAAAATCCTGGAACTCTCTACCTAACAGCACTGTGGGAGAACCTTCACCACACGGACTGCAGCGGTTCAAGGCGGCGGCTCACCACCACCTTCTCAAGAGCAATTAAGAACATAAGAACATAAGAAATAGGAGCAGGAGTAGGCCATACAGCCCCTCGAGCCTGCTCCGCCATTCAATAAGATCATGGCTGATCTTTGACCTCAACTCCACTTTCCCGCCCTATCTCCATATCCCTTGATTCCCTTAGTGTCCAAAAATCCATTGATCTCAGGATTGAATATACTCAATGACTGAGCATCCACAGCCCTCTGGGGTAGAGAATTCCAAAGATTCACAACCCTCTAAGTGAAGAAATCTTTCCTCATCTCGGTCCTAAATGGCCGACCCCTTATCTTGAGACTATGACCTCTATTTCTAAATTCTCCAGCCAGGGGAAACAGCCTCTCAGCATCTTACCCTGTCAAGCCCTCTAAAAATGTTATACATTTCAATGAGATTACCTGTCATTCTTCTAAACTCCAGGGAATATAGGCCCGTTCCATTCAATCTCTCCTCATAGGACAATCCTCTCATCCCATGAATCAATCTAGTGATGGGCAATAAATGCTGGCCTTGCCAGTGACACCCACATCCCATGAACGAATAAAAAAAAATCAGTGTCCTCTGCTAGTAGCCAGGGATTTGCTAGAAAATCCTTCAAACCTTTGCTCGCTATCAAAAGCTTAACAAAAGGAAGTTCTTAAATTTGTAGTCCCCCCCTCAAAAAAAAATTCTTTTTCTTCTCTTCCTCAGCTTCCATTTCTGGATTTCCACAGACACCTAATTACAAGTCCACAGACTCCCACAGCTACCTGGGTGATGTTCTTCCTATCACATTTCCTGTAAAATTCTATTCCATTTTCCGAGTTTCCCTGTCTCCATTATATCTGCTTAGATCCATCTACTTTCCACATTAAAGTTTCTGAAAATGTCCTCCTGTTTCGTCGGTGTGTATTTCCCTTTGGTTGCTGTAAACAGGACCCTTTACTATAACTGCCTCGCTTCTTGTGTCTCATCTCTCACCCTCTCAACCACAACAGTGTTTTCCCTTGTCCTCTCCTTCCACCCCACTAGTCTCCACATTTATCAGCTAATTTTCCATATTTTCACCACCTACAACATGGTCCCACCACCAAGCACATTTCTCCTCCCCGTCCCCCCCCACCCCCAAAACACGGCAGTGGTCCCCCTATGATACATTTGTTCATTTTTCCACCAACCCAGCTTCCACGTGCCCTTCCTCAGGCATTTTCCTATGCAACAGTACAAGATGCAACACCTGTTCATTCATCTTTTCCCACAACATTGTCCAGTGCTCCAAACACTCCTTCCATGCGAGACAACAATTTACCTGTACTTCCTCTGAACTAGTACACTGTATCTGTTCACAGTACAATCCCCTTTACACTGCCCAAACCAAATACAGATTAATTGACTGCATTACCAAACATCTCTATTCTGTCCACAGATAAGAACCTGACCACCTTGTAGCCCTGACACTTCAACCTCCCCTCCTACTCCCATACTGACCTCTTCATCTTTGGCCTCCTATACTGTTTGAACCACAATCATCACAGGCTTCAGGGCCAGTATCTCATCTTTCACAAGGGAACCACTAACTTGAGCAACTTCTTGGGTATCTCCTCTATTTTCTTGGAAGCAAGGGGTGCTGGAGATGCAGGTTGGGTCTGTTGGCATCTATGAGGAAGGGGCCCTTCATCAGAAACAGTTCTGGAGGGATCTGCACCCAGGATGTTGGCCTTTTAATTCTCTTTTCAGATGCTGGTGAGCCATCTGTATATTTCCAGGATTTTCACATTTCCTGCATTTGCAATTTTTAGTTTTTATTTCTCCAATGTTCTTGAGTACACTTTACTCAGACCTTTTCACCACCTTGCTTAGTTATTTTTACAACCTTTTAATCCCATTGCCTTACTGCTCTCTTTTCTCTCCCTTCTTTGTTTTGTTCAGTCATATTACAGAGCTCTGACAAAAGGTCTACATCCAAAACATTTATCTGTCTTTTCTCTGTATAAATGCTGATGGGCCTGTTGTGTATTTCCGGCATTTTCTATTTTTATTTCCCCAATAGGGCATGTGAGAAGCCTTAATTATGTCTTAGCTTCACAAATTATTTCTTTAGTAATTCACAAACAATGAAGGTTCAGTAATATCCATATTCACTATTACTTTTTTTCCCCGTCTCTCCTGAAGATGATAAATGCAAGCTGGGGTACAGTCCCCACCGGGGCCAATAGCCCCCCTGTATCTCAACCAAATGACCATTCTTCATTGTGAGCCTAGAGAGTAAGTGCAAAATCACAACTGAACCCAACCTTGCCCAAAGCCCCAACTAGAAGGAACTAACTAGTCTACTAAAATATTTGTATTCACTTATATTTCAACCATTTGTGGTAAAATAATGAAAGCTTAGTTTTACTTTTGTTTTGGGCCGTGGAAAACAATTAACTGGTATTGTAACAATTCTCACATATTTCATCCAGAACTGAAGGTTGTGAAATGATTTAGACAAGCATACTTGAGGGAAGGAAATGGAAGAGGAACTCTGCAGTATGACTGCAAATGGAAGAGGAACTCTGCATATATGCAGTCAGATTAGAGAGATGAATAGGAATAACAAAACTACTGTCCTGAGAAATATTAATTATCGACTAGGACAAAGAGGGAGTAAAGGGAATGAGATTCGTAAAATGTGTACAGGACTCCTTCCTCAAGCAGCACCTCAGTAGACCTACATGGGCGGAGGTGTTGCTAGATCTGGGTATGAGTAATAAAATAGATCAGTTAGATGAGCTAAATGTGGGTGAGCACCTTAAGAGTAGTCCAACTAGAAAGGGAAAAAGTCAATACAAAAACAAGAACTCCAGATAAGATTAGGGGAGGTGGAAGGAACAATTGGCACACAGGAGCAATGGTAGGATGTTCATTAAAAAAATTGCAAAGGTACAGAATAAGTATATTCCAAAAAAAGGAGGAAATTTTTTAGGATGTCATGAATAAATAAAGAGGTTAGAAACCAATTTATATTGAAGAAAAGCACCTATATGAACTATAAGAATAATTACAATGAAAAAACTAAAGAATATGAGAACATAAGAAGAGGTTAAGAGCTGGATAAGAACAGCTAAGAAGGAATGAGAGAAAAAAAATGTCAACAATCAAAAGGAACAGGAAAGTATTTTTACAAGTATATCAGTAAAAAGAGAATTTTAAAAGTGTGGTGGGACTCCTGAGAGGAGAGGATTGTTAACTTATAGAAGGTGATCAGAAAATGGCAGATATTTAATAAGTACTTTGCATTGGTCTTTATTAAAAGAGAATATCAAAAAGAGGAGGTGAATCCTGGTGCTTGAAAGCGAGAAGAGTGATATTATGATGGATAAAAGGAACACTTTAGAAAAGTTAATTAGGCTAAAGAGAAGACAAATTGCCAGGGTCCAATGGGATACATCCTAGAATCGTGAGGGAGATGAGGCCGTAGAAATTGGTTTTAGGGTTCTATTGAATGCAGATGTGTGCCGGAGAACTGGAGAGTGGCCAATATAGTACCCATTTTTAAAAAGGGAGACAAAGCTAATCCTGGTAATTACAGGCCAGTTAGTTTAACATGTGGTAGGGAAATATTTTTTTTTAAATGAGTCTCTGATTGAGGATGAAATTACCACATAGCTAGATAAAGAGAAAATAGTCAGAAGCAGCCAGCATGGATTTCAAAAGGGATGACCATCCTTGGGGAGGTAACAGACAAGGTAGCTAAGGGAAATGCAGTGGATGTGGACTTTAGGAAAGCCTTTGAGCCACAGGAGGTTGTTAGAGAAGGTTAAGGGGTATGGAATTAGGGGTGGGCAATAAATGCCGGCCTCGCCAGCGACGCCCACATCCCATGAACGAATAAAAAAAAATTGGATAAACAATTGGTTAGAAGGGAGAAAACAGATCAGGCATTAAGGACAGTTTCTCAGAGTGGTTGGAAGTGGGTGATGGTGTCCCCCGGGTTCAGTTCTGCAGCCATTTCTGTTTACTGTGTACATCAATGATTTGGATATAAGCCTGGAGGGAGTGGTGTCAAAATTTGCAGATGATACTAAAATAGGAGGTATAGTTAATTCTTTAGAAGACCAAAGGGAGCTGCAAAGGGACATTAATAAGAAGAGGGAATGGGCTAAAAAATGGCAGAAAGAATTCAATGTCAGTAAGTGTGAGGGGCTACATGTTGGTAAAAATAACAACAGTAATTAAACTCTGAATGAAGTAGGCTTGGTGCTGTGGGACAGCAGAGGGAATTAGAGTACTGTGTGCAGTATTGGTCTCCACACTATAGGAAGGAGGGTATAACACCAGGATGCTGCCTGGTATAAGGAAATACAAATACGAAGGCTTGAAAAATTGTGGGGTTTTTTTGTTACAACAATGCAGATTACAGGGCAATATAATGGAAGTGTTTAACATTATGAAAGTATGGAACAGGGTAGATAGAAGCAGACTGTTTCTAATAGGTGAGGTGTCTAGACGAGGGGCCATAGATACAAGATTAAATGTAAGAGATTTTGCACAGAGAGGAAAGTAAACCTATTTTACACTGTGTTGTGAGACTGGATATACTCCCAATGTTAGCGGTTAGGGGCAGAAACTATGCTGACATTCAAAATTAGATTAGATAGGTGGATGAAGGAAAAGGGGTTGAAGGGGTTGAAGGGATTAAGAGGATATGGGGATAAATGTGATCAGGAATATTTGCTCACATGGAGGATAAATGCCAACACTGACTGGTTGGGCCAAATGGCCTGTTTCTATGTTGTAACTTCTATGCACTATGACAGAACAATTATTAGAAAAGTGTAGAAAAGCTTTCATTTCTTATCAAATCATTACCATTAAAAAGAAGCAAGCTTCCAATACTCCATCTTCCTGCCAACCTAGTGGAATCTCCTTGAGGGAGCGTACAGTGGCCAATCATTGCAAACGTTTTATTACTTTCAGAGGAGAGGCTGCTCTTTCGAGGAATAGTGTAACCCAAAGCCATCTCAGACTTTCTGAAAAACAGGAACAAAAAAAAACCTTCAGTGAAATGTTTGAAGATTTGGTACCTCAGTACCAGTGGACACTAATCAAATATCCCAGAAAGGTACAGGTTCTATATAGCTATGTGTGGATACATTTCATATTTAACATAGGTCACCTTGTATGATATATGTACAGTCAAGTGATAATCACCATATGGGGCAGTAGATCAATGTGGGTGAATAATCTACATCTGCAGTTTAAAAAAAAAAGCAAGTCTTACCATCAGAATCTCCTTCAAAAGCATGAATACAATAATTCACTTTAGTACTTTCCCATTGATTTCTGTTCACTTTCCAATATTTTTAAACATACTGAGTGAGTGTGAGCATGGAGCCAGCCAATGTGAAGAGGCTGGGTTAACATAACAGGTTGGAACGGTAGAAATGCTGAATGGGCTGACCGTCTTTTGACGTTAATTCAATTTCCTCACACTGCTGAAATCAGTAACTCATTCCAGCCAACTTCACCAATATCCACATTCCCCATTACTTTTCTTTCCTTCTCTCCCAAAAGCAGTGATGCATGCTGGGTTATAGTCCCACAGGCGCCAACACCCCTCCTGTACCTCCTGCAAATGACCATTCCTCATTGTGAGTTGAAACATAGAAAATAGGAGCAGGAGTAGGCCATTCGGCCTTTCGAGCCTGTTCCGCCATTCAATATGATTATGGCTGATCCTCTATCACAATACCATATTCCCGTGCTCTCCCCATACCCCTTGATGCCTTTTGTGTCTAGAAATCTATCTATCTCCTTCTTAAATATATTCAGTGACTTGGCCTCCACAGCCTTCTGTGGTAGAGAATTCCACAGGTTCACCACCCCTCTGAGTGAAGAAATTTCTCCTCATCTTAGTCCTAAATGTCCTACACCGTATCCTGGGACGATGACCCCTCGTTCTAGACCTCCCCCACCCAAGCCAGGGGAAACATCCTCACTGCAGCCAGTCAGAATTTTCTACGTTTCAATCAGATCTCCTCCCATTCTTCTAAACTCTAGTGAATACAGGCTTAGTCGATCCAATCTCTCTTCATACGACAGTCCTGCCATCCCAGGAATCAGTCTGGTGAACCTTCACTGCACTCTCTCTATGGCAAGTATATCCTTTCTTAGGTAAGGAGACCAAAACTGCACACAATACTAGTTGCCCACTGAACCCACCCAAAACGTAAACTAGAAGGAACTAACTCTTCTATTACTGCACACGCATTCAGATAAATTAGAACCATTCAATGTCATCATTTGAGCTGAAGAAAAAGAAAAGCTCAGTTGTATTTCTGTTCTGGACCTGGATAAACTAAACTGGAGGTGTAGCAGGTTTTGCAGAGTTCTCACATAATTCACCCAGAACACAGGCAGTAGCATAAATGACAGAACCTGTTAGAATTATAAATGTCAGCTGAGATAACTGCAGCCCCTTGGGTCGACAGAATCTAACATAAGCAAAATGTTAGTCAACAAAACAACTTTATATAGAACATGTCCCTTGGCCCAGAAAACTTTGAAATGATGAAAGACAAGACATGACAATTCCTTAATGGCAGAGGGAGACAGAAATCTAGACCATTAATGAAAGAAAGTGTCAGGATTGTGTTTAAGGGTAAAACACTTACATATAGTTCAGATGACATTTGTGAATTGCTGGTAATTCAAGGACTCTTCGAAGTGTCACCATCTTATAGCAAACTCTAAACCCTTCATTACTTTGTATAAATGCAATAATATACATGGAGAAGACTTCACTGACAGAATGCAATTCGAAAAACTGATGCCACATAGCTTATTTTGTTGTCAACTTCAAGGCACGTTGGCAGTGGCAGAACCATTATCAGAACACAATGGCCCTGAAATTCCACAGGGGTTCCCCTGATCTCTCGCTATAAGGAGAGACCAGCCGAACCACCCAGTGAAACAGCGTAATCTGCTGTTTATACCATTTCTTTGCAGGATTCCATTGGTCTCCCACCAAAATTAGGGCAGGAGAGTGGCCCATGGTATTTCAGGGTTAGGTAAATGAAGTGTACTGTGTGTCTGCCTTTAATAAGAATAGTCGCTTCGCAGATTCACCAGAATGATACCAGGGCTAAATGGGTTAAATTATGAGGACAGATTGCATTGATTTCCCTCTAATAAAGAAGATTAAGTGGTAATCTAATTGATTAAAGGAGTTGTTGATAGGGTAGACAAAAACTATTTTCTCTGGTGGGGGAGGCCAGAACAAGGGGGCTTAACCTTAAAATTAGAGCCAGGTCGTACAGGAGTGAAATCAGGAAGCAAATGGTAGTGGAAATCTGTAACTCTTTCCCCCAAAAAGCTGTTGAGGCTGGGGGGCCAATTGAAAATTTCAAAACTGAAATTGATAGAATTTTGTTAGGAAACGGTATTAAGTTTTACAGAACCAAGGCGGGTTAGGTAGACTTAAGATACAGATCAGCCAATTGAATGGCGGAACAGGCTCGAGGGGCTGAATGGCCCACTCATGTTCCTATGCTCGCTCACATTCAGCATGCGGGCATGAAGCATGCTTCAAGTTGCTTAGTCTCAGCACATGACGTTACAGATGAAACTGGAATGTTCAGTGTGCGCAACTCATTCCCCAGGCCACACACGTAAATCTCATCATCAGCCCAAATTACTAGCCTCGAGTGCGGGGGCTGGCCTTCCACTGGTATTATAGTTGACCAAACTGCTATCATGTTGAGCTGATATATTGGAATCGTCAGAAAGTAATAGCATGCTCACACCCTCCTGTTCCAGAAGAATGCAAAATGAAAATCGTATCAATTTGGTGCTGAATTTATGTCAAAGCCAGGGTAAGCACAAACCTAAATTGTGTGAACACTACTGCAATTAACTATCACATTAACTGAACAAATCAAATTGGGCAGGGCAGCCTTGAGGAAGAGTTTATTGAGTGTATTAGGGATGGATTTCTTGAGCAGGATGTAACTGATCCTACAAGGGGGCAAGCAACCTTGGACCTGGTCCTGTGTAATGAGCCAGGATTAATTAATAATGTCCCAGTTAAGGATCCCCTTGGAATGAGTGACCATAACATGGTTACATTCCGTATCCAATTAGAGGGCGAGAAGGTTGGTTCTCAAACAAGCGTACTGAGCTTGAATAAAGGAGACTATGATGGTATGAGAGCGGAATTGATTAAAGTGGACTGGGAAAATAGATTAAAGGGTAAAACGGTACATGAACAGTGGTGTTCATTTAAGGAGTTATTTTACAACTTTCAAAAAATATATATTCCACTGAGGAAAAAAGGGTGTAAAAGAAATGACAGCCATCCGTGGCTAAGTAAAGAAATTAAGGATAGTATCCGACGAAAAACAAGGACATATAAGGTAGCCAAACTTAGTGGGAGGATAGAAGATTGGGAAGTCTTCAAAAGACAGCAAAAAGTAACTAAAGGATTGATTAAGAAAGGGAAGATAGATTATGAAAATAAATTAGCAAAAAATATAAAAACAGATAGCAAGAGTTTCTATCGTTATATAAAAAGAAAAAGGGTGGCTAAGGCAAACGTAGGTCCCTTAGAGGATGAGACCGGGAAATTAATGGTGGGAAATATGGAGATGGCAAAAATGCTGAAAAATATTTTGTGTCAGTCTTTACGGTAGAGGACACTAAGAATATCCCAACACTGGACAAACAGGGGGCTCTAGTGGGGGAGGAGCTAAATACGATTAAAATCACTAAGGAATTGGTACTTAGTAAATTAATGGGACTCAAGGCGGATAAATCCCCTGGACCTGATGGCTTACATCCTAGAGTCTTGAGGGAAGTGGCAGTAGAGATTGTGGATGCTTTGGTAATAATTTTCCAAAATTCTCTGGACTCGGCAAAGGTCCCGCAGATTGGAAAACTGCTAATGTAACACCCTTATTTAAAAAGGGTAGTAGGCAGAAGGCTGGAAATTATAGACCAGTTAGCCTAACATCTGTGGTGGGTAAAATTTTGGAGTCTATTATTAAGGAGACAGTAGAACATTTGGATAAACATAATTTAATAGGACAAAGTCAGCATGGCTTTACGAAGGGGAAGTCATGTCTGACAAATTTGCTTGAGTTCTTTGAGGACATAACGTACAGGGTGGATAAAGGGGAACCAGTGCACGTATTGCATTTAGACTTCCAGAAGGCATTCGACAAGGTGCCACATAAAAGATTATTGCTCAAGATAAAGAATCACTGGATTGGGGGTAATATTCTGGTATGGGTGGAGGATTGGTTATCTAACAGGAAGCAGAGAGTTGGGATAAATGGTTCATTCTCGGACTGGCAACCAGTAGCCAGTGGTGTTCCGCAGGGGTCGGTGCTGGGTCCCCAACTCTTTACAATCTATGTTAACGATTTGGAGGAGGGGACCGAGTGTAACATATCAAAGTTTGCAGATGATACAAAGATGGGAGGGAAAGTAGAGAGTGAGGAGGACATAAAAAACCTACAAGGGGATATAGACAGGCTGGGTGAGTGGGCGGAGATTTGGCAGATGCAATACAATATTGGAAAATGTGAGGTTATGCACTTTGGCAGGAAAAATCAGAGAGCAAGTTATTATCTTAATGGCGAGAAACTGGAAAGTACTGCAGTACAAAGGGATCTGGGGGTCCGAGTGCAAGAAAATCAAAAAGTTAGTATGCAGGTGCAGCAGGTGATCAAGAAGGCCAACGGAATGTTGGCTTTTATTGCTAGGGGGATAGAATATAAAAACAGGGAGGTATTGCTGCAGTTATATAAGGTATTGGTGAGACCGCACCTGGAATACTGCATACAGTTTTGGTCTCCATACTTAAGAAAAGACATACTTGCTCTCGAGGCAGTACAAAGAAGGTTCACTCGGTTAATCCCGGGGATGAGGGGGCGGACATATGAGGAGAGGTTGAGTAGATTGGGACTCTACTCATTGGAGTTCAGAAGAATGAGGGGCGATCTTATTGAAACATATAAGATTGTGAAGGGGCTTGATCGGGTGGATGCGGTAAGGATGTTCCCAAGGATGGGTGAAACTAGAACTAGGGGGCATAATCTTAGAATAAGGGGCTGCTCTTTCGAAACTGAGATGAGGAGAAACTTCTTCACTCAGAGGGTGGTAGGTCTGTGGAATTTGCTGCCCCAGGAAGCTGTGGAAGCTACATCATTAAATAAATTTAAAACAGAAATAGACAGTTTCCTAGAAGTAAAGGGAATTAGGGGTTACGGGGAACAAGCAGGAAATTGGACATGAATTTAGATTTGAGGTTAGGATCAGATCAGCCATGATCTTATTGAATGGCGGAGCAGGCTCGAGGGGCCGATTGGCCTACTCATGCTCCTATTTCTCATGTTCTTATGTTCTTACGTTCTTACTGAGCCAAAGAGATGAAAAAGTTTCCAACCTGAGCCGTTGAGAGTTAGCTGATTTCAGCCAGTGGGACATGTGGACTGGAGTGAAAAAATGTGTTCCCAAGCTCCAATTAACATTACCCGAAAAGCCAGCCAGTACGAATGGTGCAGCCCAGAGACAAGTTCTGACAACACAACTGATATTGGAAAATTCACAGAGAGTCGAAGAAACCAAGCCAATGTCCCACCATTCTTGTGATGCCACACAGTAGTGCTTCAACATACTGCATCATCCTAATTTTTTGTATTTATAGCATTTTTATGCTGCCAATGCCTCAATTTCATGTTCTCCCATTTCAGCAAAATAAAGCCACATATTTTTATCTGAAATTCTCTTCTCAGAGGAATTTACATAAGAACATAAGAAACAGGAGCAGGAGTAGGCCAATCGGCCCCTCGAGCCTGCTCCGCCATTCAATAAGATCATGGCTGATCTGATCCTAACCTCAAATCTAAATTCATGTCCAATTTCCTGCTTGCTCCCTGTAACCCCTAATTCCCTTTACTTCTAGGAAACTGTCTATTTCTGTTTTAAATTTATTTAATGATGTAGCTTCCACAGCTTCCTGGGGCAGCAAATTCCACAGACCTACCACCCTCTGAGTGAAGAAGTTTCTCCTCATCTCAGTTTCGAAAGAGCAGCCCCTTATTCTAAGATTATACCCCCTAGTTCTAGTTTCACCCATCCTTGGGGACATCCTTACCGCATTCACTCGATCAAGCCCCTTCACAATCTTATATGTTTCAATAAGATCGCCCCTCATTCTTCTGAACTCCAATGAGTAGAGTCCCAAACTACTCAACCTCTCCTCATATGTCCACCCCCTCATCCCCGGGATTAACCGAGTGCACCTTCTTTGTACTGCCTCGAGAGCAAGTATGTCTTTTCTTAAGTATGGACACCAAAACTGGATGCAGTATTCCAGGTGCGGTCTCACCAATACCTTATATAACTGCAGCAATACCTCCCTGTTTTTATATTCTATCCCCCTAGCAATAAAAGCCAACATTCCGTTGGCCTTCTTGATCACCTGCTGCACCTGCATACTAACTTTTTGATTTTCTTGCACTAGGACCCCCAGATCCCTTTGTACTGCAGTACTTTCTAGTTTCTTGCCATCAAGATAATAACTTGCTCTCTGATTTTTCCTGCCAAAGTGCATAACCTCACATTTTCCAATATTGTATTGCATCTGCCAAATCTCCGCCCACTCACCCAGCCTGTCTATATCCCCTTGTAGGTTTTTTATGTCCTCCTCACTCTCTACTTTCCCTCCCATCTTTGTATCATCTGCAAACTTTGATATGTTACACTCGGTCCCCTCCTCCAAATCGTTAATATAGATTGTAAAGAGTTGGGGACCCAGCACCGACCCCTGCGGAACACCACTGGCTACTGGCTGCCAGTCCGAGAATGAACCGAGAATTTCAAGAATATACCTTTGTCCGGACAACCAAAGCGAAAGCTTGCCATGAACAGTCTTCTTGCTTTCTGAGTGTTGCACATAGGTCAATGCCAAGTGCTGCCACTTTCCTGGAGTTATAATGTTTTCCTGTGACTCAGCCTGTGCCAGAACGCCTGCTTTCAAGTCATCATTTGGATCAATGCAAATTCTACAGGAAGAAAACAAGGTTTTTTTAACATTTAAGAAACCATAACATACCACGTAAATAGTTTAAAGAAACACTTGCATTTATATAGCATCTTTCATGACCTCAGGACGTCCCAAAGCTTTACAGCCAATGAAGAACTTTTAAAGTGCAGTCACTGTTGTGATGTAGAAAACGCAGCAGCCAATTTGTGCACAGCAAGGTCCCACAAACAGCAATGTGACAATGACAAGATAATCTGTTTCAGTGATGTTGGTTGAGAGATAAATATTGGCCAGGACACCAGGAAGAACTCCCTTGCTCTTCTTAAAATAGTACCATGAGATCTTTTACGTCCACCCGAGGGGGCAGACAGAGCCTCGATTTAACATCTCATCCAAAAGACGGCACCTCAGACAGTGCAGCATTCCCTTAGTGCTGCACTGCAGTGTCAGCCTGGATTATGTGCTCAAGTCTCTGGAGTGGGACTCAAATCTACAAGGTGCTGACTCTGAAGCTACCTTTGATTTAAGTATAAAAGATACATGAAGCACAATTTACATTACTAGAGTGGCAGATCTGATAATTCATGAGCAAAGTCACAAGTGAATTCTGATCAGCGCACAATGGGAGACAAATTGTGTCTCACTAATTATCATAAATTAAATTTACATCACGTGATAGCCAAGTAATTAAAACTGAATTTAAAAAGGTTGATGTTAATTTTAAATATATCTATTAGCAAGTGGATTTGAGACCTATTCTGGGACATCACTTCGAATATATATTCCACACTGCTGTCCAGCCTGCATTAGGTCACTTCCGTGAACCACAACGAATTATTCATGGAAGTAGCACCACGTCCTGTATAAAGTTGAGTTAGTTCCAAAACATTTTAGTAACTTTTATTTTTGCAGATGTTTAAGTCAGTCGAAGCTCTCCAATACTACAATGCTCTCACTAAAAAACTCAGCAGTAAACATTGATAAATTATTAGAAATGTTCAGTTTGTTTTAAGAGTAGCAGATTTTTCTTCTAAAACTTCAGTTCCCCCATGATGATTTCAGGAATGCGTGCCTTGAACTCAATTTTTCTTCAGTAGTTAGTACTCTACCTGAATATAAAGCCACCTGTGTTCAAGTCAGCCCATATTTGCAGCATCATTACTTTAGACCCCAATGAAATCACATGAAGGCACCCATCTTCAATCAGTTTATCACCAGAATTTGGAATGCCACAGCCTGTTGTTTTCTCGCTTTCTGAAAAACAAAACAAAATTATATTTTTGCATCACTAATATCATCAATGAGAATCTCATAAGCACATGCAACACGCGGTCATCAGAACTCCTTATCAAGGTTTTAACCTCCCTCCACATATTGAGACGATGTTACCGACACCATGGAATTAAGGGTAGTTATTATCCGAATGCAGACTTGTCAGGCACAAGATCGAACAACCAGGTATAGCCTCCTCTGAAAACTCTGCTACACTGCCATTATGTTGATCACTACAGCAGCAGATATTATAGGATATATTCATTTACCCCACACTCCCAACTGGAAGCCGCACCTGAAAGGAGTCAGCTGTGGCTCAGTGATCCCACACTTGCCTCTGAGTCAGAAGGTTGTGGGTTCGAGTCCCACTCCAGAGACTTGAGCACATAATCTAGGGTGACACTACAGTGCAGTATTGAGGGAATGCTGCACTGTGGGAGGTGCCATCTTTCAAATTAGATGTGGAACCGAAGCCCTGACTGCCCTTTCAGGTGGACGTAAAAGGTCCCATGGCACTATTTGAGGAAGAGCAGGAGAATTCTTGCTGGTGTCCCGGCCAATATTTATCCCTCAACCAACACCACTAAAACAGATTATCTTGTCATTAACACGTTGCTGTTTGTGGGACCTTGCTGTGTGCAAACTGGCTGCCGTGTTTCCTACATTATAACAGTGACTACACTTCCAAAGTAATTCATAGGCCGCCAAGCGCTTTGGGACGTTCTGAGGCCATGAAAAGCGCTATATAAATGCAAGTCTTTCTTTAAGACACAACGCAGATTCTTTGTCCCGCGAGGAATGCAGGATCAGTGAATTAACCTTATTATTGCTGCAGGACAATTATTCAAAAGATTCTTTCATATCTTTAACTCACCTTCATTAAAATATTGTCATCCAATAAATTGGTTATATCCTTAATTTTTTTTATTCTTTCATGAGATGTGGGCATGTCTGTCAAGGCCAGCATTTATTGCCCATCCCTAATTGCCCTTGAGAAGGTGGTGGTGAGCCACCTTCTTGCACCACTGCAGTCAGTGTGGTGAAGGTTCTCCCACAGTGCTTTTAGGTAGGGAGTTCCAGGATTTTGACCCAGCAACGATGAAGGAACGGCAATATATTTCCAAGTCAGGATGGTGTGTGACTTGGAGGGGATGGTGAAGATGATGGTGTTCCCATGTGCCTGCTGCCCTTGTCCTTCTAGGTGGTAGAGGTCTCAGGTTTGGGAGGTGTTGTCAAAGAAGTCTTGGCGAGTTGCTGCAGTGCATCTTGTAGATGGTACACACTGCAGCCACGGTGCACCGTGGAGTGGGTGGAGTGAGTGAACGTTTAAGGCAGTGGATGGGGTGCCAATCAAGCGGGCTGCTTTGTCCTGGATGGTGTCGAGCTTCTTGAGTGTTTTTGAAGGTGCACTCATCCAGGCAAGTTGAGAGTATTCCATCACACTCCTGATTTGTCCCTTGCAGATGGTGGAAAGGCTTTGGGGCGTCAAGAGGTGAGTCACTCGCCGCAGAATACCCAGCCTCTGACTTGCTCTTGTAGCCACAGTGTTTATGTGGCTGGTCTAGTTTAATTTCTGCTCAACGGTGACCCCCACAATGTTGATGGTGGGTGATTCGGCGATGGTAATACTGTTGAATGTCAAGGGGAGGTGGTTAGACTCTCTCTTGTTGGAGATGGTCATTGCCTGGCACTTGTCTGGCACGAATGTTACTTGTCACTTATCAGCCCAAGCCTGGATGTTATCCAGGTCTTGCTGCATGCGGGCAAAGCCTGCTTCATTATCTGAGGGGTTGCGAATGGAACTGAACACCCTGCAATCATCTGCAATCATCAGCAAACATCCCCACTTCTGGCCTTATGATGGAGGGAAGGTCATTGATGAAGCAGCTGAAGATGGTTGGGCCGAGGACACTGCCCTGAGCAACCCGTGCAGTGATGTCCTGGGGCTGAGATGATTGGCCTCCAACAACCACTACCGTCTTCCTTTGTGTTAGGTATGACTCCAGCCACTGGGGAGTTTTCCCGCAGATTCCAATTGACTTCAATTTTACTAGGGCTCCTTGATGCCACATTCGGTCAAATGCTGCCTTGATGTCAAGGGCAGTCACTCTCACCTCACCTCTGGAATTTAGCTCTTTTGTCAATGTTTGGACCAAGGCTGTAATGAGGTCTGGAACTGAGTGGTCCTGGCGGAACCCAAACTGAGCATCGGTGAGCAGGTTATTAGTGAGTAAGTGTCGCTTGATAGCACTGTCGACGACACCTTCCATCACTTTGTTGATGATTGTGAGTCGACTGATGGGGAGGTAACTGGACGGATTGGATTTGTCCTGCTTTTTGTGGACAGGACATACCTGGGCAATTTTCCACTTTGTTGGGTAGATGCCAGAGTTGTAGCTGTACTGGAACAGCTTGGCTAGAGCATTCCTATCTATGTTGGCCAAATGCCCTCTGAAATTTTAACCATTACAAGCTCTAAATGTAGCAGGAGCCAGTTATAAAGGTAACTTTCACAAGTGCATCAAATGCACTTTGGGGAGGAGGGAGTTAATTTTTCATGAACTTTTCTATGATGAAAGGATGATCACTTCTTGTGACTTTTTGGTGTGTCTGTGGAAGCAGCAAAGCAAACAAAGAGCTCTCTCTGTACTCTTGTGATAAAGGCAATTGTGGCCAGCCCCTTACACAATTTGCAAATATTAGATACTTAAGACCTTAGCTGGTACTCAAGACCAGAATTTATATAATCATTACTTTGCAAATTACAGCTGTTACTGTGAGAGGACAATAATGAAGTGCCTCTCGTATGTCAATCCAGAGAGAAATCAATTACATCTCTGGTTTTTCTTTAGTAATTTTGCCATTCTCAGCATGTCATTAAAAACAGTTATATAAGGTTTTGCCCACATGAATGTTATCTGATGCAAGAAGGAAAAACTTGCATTTATATAGTGTCTTTCATGACCTCAGGACGTCTCAAAACAGCCAATGAAGTATTTTTCCAGTGTAGTCACTGTTGTAATGTAGGACACGCGGTAGCCAATTTGTACACAGCAAGATCCTACAATGTACCACATTGTCCCACATGTGCAAAAGTCTATTTACAGGAATTTTTTTGAAACAATATTTTGTTACTCACTTTATAAAATAAAAATAAAATGGAGAACTGAATTCCACTCTTACCAGTGCTGTCAACACTACTCTCTCTGATAGCAGCTATCCGGTTCCTTTTTTGCTTCTTCCCTTTCTCAATTAACCCGTCTGTTCCATTGGCAACTTCCACTTTTAACCACAGAGAGACACTAAAGCCATCTGACATATGCGGCCAACAGTTTTGACCAACAAGCGGCAAATGGAGTGGAGCTACATGCCAAGGTGATGATAATTGGTGGGTATATCCCTCAGATTCTGTGTCTTTTTTGCTCTGCGGGAATTTGACTCGCTTTAGAAGGCCAGAGCTCTTGCTACTGGGAGAAGTACTGGTTTTCTGCGTGGCTGAAACGGTACTGAAAATATTAGTGCTGAATACTGTTGGGAAGGTAAGGTACTGCATTGGGATCGTGTCTACATTTGCTTCCACTATCCTCAGAATCCCTTCAAGTAATATTTTCTGAAATACAAGAACAAAAACAGTACTTTAAAAGGTATTTCATTTTACAAAACAGGTATTTCTACTTGATGCTCTCAGTTGGCAATAGTAATAGCAAGATTTTCATATTCTAGCTAATGGAATTCTTGTATTAATGTGTTACTTTAGAATCTTTGGATCATTGCAACCAACACAGTTCTTAATTTATGATGGTGTAATGCGCTATAAAGCAAAGGTCTGAAGTGATAAGTGGGACTGATTCGGAATAACTGTTCCACTTGCTCATCTTGCTATCTTTCATCCTTAGTACCACCCTCCCCCTCCATTCACCTTTTTCTTTCCTTCCTTCTTTTGTCTTACAAAGTTAGTGCACTGAGAGCAAACTAATATCTTGATTAACAAATGCATGGTCTTTAAGCTAGATATTAGTGCATATGTGTCAGCTGAAGTACTGAAGATATTTCAGGAGAGATGGATGGCCTGTATACTTATTCATATATCACCTAATTAGCTTCAACTGAACACCTTGTGGTATTTCGATGAGTTTTCCAGTTTAGATTCTTGCTTTAACTCATGATAGAGGTTCTGCTTGCTTGAATAGAGAAACAGTACCTGTTCCAAATTACCTTGCAATATGTCTGGTGCAGGTAACAAATTGATAAACCGAGCCCCCTCTCGCCCAATGTTTTCTCTGGACAAACTGTAACAGAGCCATGGTGCCTTCGATAGTGCTGTGTGGTTTTACAGCCCCAACACTTCCAACAACGTTTGCAACCATCTTCAGCCAGAAGTGCCGAGTGGATGATCCATCTCAGCCTCCACCCGATATCCCCACCATCACGGAAGCCAGTCTTCGGCCAATTCGATTCACTCCACGTGATATCAAGAAACGGCTGAGTGCACTGGATACAGCAAAGGCTATGGGCCCCGACAACATCCCGGCTGTAGTGCTGAAGACTTGTGCTCCAGAACTAGCTGCGCCTCCAGCCAAGCTGTTCCAGTACAGCCACAACACTGGCATCTACGCGACAATGTGGAAAATTGCCCAGGTATGTCCTGTCCACAAAAAGCAGGACAAATCCAATCCGGCCAATTACCGCCCCATCAGTCTACTCTCAATCATCAGCAAAGCGATGGAAGGTGTCATCGACAGTGCTATAAAGCGGCACTTACTCACCAATAACCTGCTCACCGATGCTCAGTTTGGGTTCCGCCAGGACCACTCGGCTCCAGACCTCATTACAGCCTTGGTCCAAACATGGACAAAAGAGCTGAATTCCAGAGGTGAGGTGAGAGTGACTGCCCTTGACATCAAGGCAGCATTTGACCGAGTGTGGCACCAAGGAGCCCTAGTAAAATTGAAGTCAATGGGAATCAGGGGGAAAACTCTCCAGTGGCTGGAGTCATACCTAACACAAAGGAAGATGCTAGTGGTTGTTGGAGGCCATTCATCTCAGCCCCAGGGCATTGCTGCAGGAGTTCCTCAGGGCAGTGTCCTAGGCCAAACCATCTTCAGCTGCTTCATCAATGACCTTCCCTCCATCATAAGGTCAGAAATGGGGATGTTCGCTGATGACTGCACAGTGTTCAGTTCCATTCGCAACCCCTCAAATAATGAAGCAGTCCGAGCCCGCATGCAGCAAGACCTGGACAACATCTAGGCTTGGGCTCGTAAGTGGCAAGTAACATTCGTGCCAGATAAGTGCCAGGCAATGACCATCTCCAACAAGAGAGAGTCTAACCACCTCCCCTTGACATTCAACGGCATTACCATCGCCGAATACCCCACCATCAACATCCTGGGGGTCACCATTGACCAGAAACTTAACTGGACCAGCCACATAAATACTGTGGCTACGAGAGGTCAGAGGCTGGGTATTCTGCGGCGAGTGACTCACCTCCTGACTCCCCACAGCCTTTCCACCATCTACAAGGCACAAGTCAGGAGTGTGATGGAATACTCTCCACTTGCCTGGATGAGTGCAGCTCCAACAACACTCAAGAAGCTCGACACCATCCAAGATAAAGCAGCCCGCTTGATTGGCACCCCATCCACCACCCTAAACATTCACTCCCTTCACCACCGGCGCACTGTGGCTGCAGTGTGTACCATCCACAGGATGCACTGCAGCAACTCGCCAAGGCTTCTTCGACAGCACCTCCCAAACCCGCGACCTCTACCACCTAGAAGGACAAGAGCAGCAGGCACATGGGAACAACACCACCTGCACGTTCCCCTCCAAGTCACACACCATCCCGACTTGGAAATATATCGCCGTTCCTTCATTGTCGCTGGGTCAAAATCCTGGAACTCCCTTCCTAACAGCACTGTGGGAGAACCGTCACCACACGGACTGCAGCGGTTCAAGAAGGCGGCTCACCACCACCTTGTCGAGGGCAATTAGGGATGGGTAATAAATGCTGGCCTCGCCAGCGACGCCCACATCCCGTGAACGAATAAAAAAAAAAGAGCTTGATGCACCCTGACTTACTCAGAGTGCTCTGAATGGGCTATCTGCCAAAGTTTCTGAAGCCAGGCTGACCATGCTGGTAACATGGCCAAGCACCAAATGGCCAGTTTGCATCTACTCACAAATTAACCTGTGACAGCATCCTGCAGAATCACCAAGGGGAGTCCCACAGCACAAAGCAGGTGAACCACAACAGTCAAATCTTTTATCGACATAACCTTCTCAAAGATTGTAGCCCAGAACAGTCATTGAAAACTGTGAAAACAGTTGCCAGTTTCCCCACGACCTTTTCTGCAAAAGTTCAACCACCAGAATGTTCTACAATTTGGAAATTTGTACTTTCCATGTATTTCATTGTTAGTACTGTGGTGTTATTCTGAACACAATTCTATGCGTGTCACTAGGAGTTTCCCTTGGATTCTCCTGGAAGTTCTTCACAAGGTTAACTGGCTTGCTGTTTCTTTTTTGTTTGTTCATGGGATGTGGATGTCGCTGGCAAGGCCAGCATTTTTTGCCAATCCCTAAATGCCCTTGAGGTGGTGGTGAGCCGCCTTCTTGAACCGCTGCAGTCCGTGTGGTGAAGGTTCTCCCACAGTTTTGTTAGGTAGGGAGTTCCAGGATTTTGACCCAGCAACGATGAAGGAATGGCCATATATTTCCAAGTCAGGATGGTGTGTGACTTGGAGAGGAACGTGCAGGTGGAGTTGTTCCCATGTGCCTACTGCCCTTTCCTTCTAGGTGGTAGAGGTTGCGGGTTTGGGAGGTGCTGTCGGAGAAGCCTTGGTGAGTTGCTGCAGTGCATCCTGTGGATGGTACACACTGCAACCACAGTGAGTCAGTGGTGAAAGGAGTGAATATTTAGGGTGGTGGATGGGGTGCCAATCAAGCGGGCTGCTTTGTCCTGGATAGTGTCGAGCTTCTTGAGTGTTGTTGGAGCTGCACTCATCCAAGCAAGTAGAGAGTGTTCCATCACACTCCTGACTTGTGCCTTGTAGATGGTGGACCTGCTCTTGTAGCCACAATATTTATGTGGCTAGTCCAGTTAAGTTTCTGGTCAATAGTGACCCCCAGGATGTTGATGGTGGGGGATTCGGCAATGGTAATGCCGTTGAATGTCATGGGGAGGTGGTTAGACTCTCGCTTGTTGGAGATGGTCATTG
Organism: Heptranchias perlo; assembly: GCF_035084215.1. Lineage (NCBI taxonomy): Eukaryota > Metazoa > Chordata > Chondrichthyes > Hexanchiformes > Hexanchidae > Heptranchias > Heptranchias perlo. The sequence continues at coordinate 23,684,019 of NC_090329.1, forward strand.
CCTGGCACTTGTCTGGCGCGAATGTTACTTGTCACTTATCAGCCCAAGCCTGGATGTTGTCCAGGTCTTGCTGCATGCGGGTACGGACTGCTTCATTATCTGAAGGGTTGCGAATGGAACTGAACACCCTGCAATCGTCAGCGACTATTCCCATTTCTGACCTTATGATGGAGGGAAGGTCATTGATGAAGCAGCTGAAGATGGTTGGGCCTAGGACACTGCCCTGAGGAACTCCTGCAGCAGTGTCCTGGGGCTGAGATGATTGGCCTCCAACAACCACTACCTTCTTCCTTTGTGCTAGGTACGACTTCAGCCACTGGAGAGTTTTCCCCCTGATTCCCATTGACTTCAGTTTTACTAGGGCTCCTTGGTGCCACACTCGGTCAAATGCTGCCTTGATGTCAAGGGCAGTCACGTTCACCTCACCTCTGGAATTCAGCTTTTTTTGTCCATGTTTGGACCAAGGCTGTAGTGAGGTCTGGAGCTGAGTCGTCCTGGCGGAACCCAAACTGAGCATTGGTGAGCAGGTTATTGGTGAGTAAGTGCCGCTTGAGAGCACTGTTGACGATACCTTCCATCACTTTGCTGATGATCGAGAGTAGACTGATGGGGCGGTAATTGGCCGGATTGGATTTGTCCTGCTTTTTGTGGACAGGACATACCTGGGCAATTTTCCACATTGTCGGTTAGATGCCAGTGTTGTAGCTGTACTGGAACAGTTTGGCTAGAGGCGCAGCTAGTTCTGGAGCGCAAGTATTCAGCACTACAGCCGGGTTGTTGTTGGGGCCTGTAGCCTTTGTTGTATCCAATGCACTCAGCCGTTTCTTGATATCGCGTGGAGTGAATCGAATTGGCTGAAGTCTGGCTTCTGTGATGGTGGGGATATCGGGAGGAGTCCAAGACAGATCATCCACTCGGCACTTCTGGCTGAAGATGGTTGCAAATGCTTCAGCCTTGTCTTTTGCACTCACGTGCTGAACTCTGCCATCATTGAGGTTGGGGATTTTCACAGAGCCTCCTCCTCCCGTTAAGTTGTTTAATTGTCCACCACCATTCACGACTGGATGTGGCAGGACTGCAGAGCTTTGATCTGATCTGTTGGTTGTGGAATCGCTAACCTCTGTCTATAGCACGTTGCTTCTGCTGTTTAGCATGCATGTAGTCTTGTATTGCAGCTTCACCAGGTTGGCACCTCATTTTTGGGTACACCTGGTGCTGCTCCTGGCATGTTCTTCTACACTCTTCATTGAACCAGGGTTGATCCCCTAATGGTAGAGTGAAGAATATGCCAGGCCATGAGGTTACAGATTGTGCTGGAATACAATTCTGCTGCTGCTGATGGCCCAAAGCGCCTCATGGATGCCCAGTTTTGAGCTGCTAGATCTGTTCTGAATCTATCCCATTTAGAACGGTGGTAGTGCCACACAACACGTTGGATGGTATCCTCAGTGGGAAGACGGGACTTCGTCTCCACAAGGACTGTGCGGTGGTCACTCCTACCAATACTGTCACGGACAGATGCATCTGCGACAGGTAGATTGGTGAGGACGAGGTCAAGTATGTTTTTCCCTCGTGTTGGTTCACTCACCACCTGCCGCAGGCCCAGTCTGGCAGCTATGTCCTTCAGGACTCGGCCAGCTCGGTCAGTCGTGGAGCTACCGAACCACTCTGGGTGATGGACATTGAAGTCCACCACCCAGAGTACATTTTGTGCCCTTGCTACCCTCAGTGCTTCCTCCAAGTGGTGCTCAACATGGAGGCGGACTGATTTATCAGCTGAGGGAAGGTGGTAGGCGGTAATCAGCAGGAGGTTTCCTTGCCCATGTTTGACCTGATGCCATGAGATTTCATGGGGTCTGGAGTCAATGTTGAGGACTCCCAGGGCTCCTGACTGTATATCACTGTACCACCACCTCTGGTGGATCTGTCCTGCCGGTGAGACAGGACATACCCAGGGATGGTGATGGAAGAGTCTGGGACGTTGGCTGAAAAGTATGATTATGTGAGTATGGCTATGTCAGACTGTTGCTTGACTAGTCTGTAGGACTGCTCTCCCAATTTTGGCACAAGTCCCCAGATGTTAGTGAGGAGGACTTTGCAGGGTCGACTGGGCTTGGTTTGCCTTTGTTGTGTCCGGTGCCTAGTGGTCTGATGCCGGGTGGTCTGTCCAGTTTTATTCTTATTACGTCTTTTTGTGGCAAGATTGTGCAACTGAGTGGCTTGCTAGGCCATTTCAGAGGGCGATTGAGAATCAACCACATTGCTGTCTGGAGTCACATATAAGACCAGACCGGGTAAGGACGGCAGGTTTCCTTCCCTAAAGGACATTAGTGAACCAGATGGGTTTTTATGACAATCCGGTAGTTTCATGGCCACCATCACTGATACTAGTTTTTTTATTCCAGATTTTATTTAATTAATTGAATTTAAATTCCCCAGCTGCTGTGGCAGGATTTGAACTCATGGCTCCAGATTATTAGTCCAGGCCTCTGGATTACTAGTCCAGTAACATAACCACTATGCTACTGTACTTCAATCTTACATGAGCTGGCTGCTGCTTTCAGCTTTGAAACCAATTTCATGAAAACAATGCGGACTAGTTACTCACAGTTGGAGGGGTCTTCTCTAAAAATAGTCTCAGAAAAAGAGCCAACTCTTCTGCTGACAAGCTGGAGCTGATTAAAGTCACCAATAATTCCACAAGCACTGCCTGGCACTCTGCATAAACAAAGGCAAATAGTCACTGGATCTTGGAACTCACAGCTAACTGCTAATTTAACAATGATCACATAAAAACAGAAAACAGAATTTATAGATTGCAATACATCATTCACAGACTTCAAACTATTCAATTAGTAACTCAAGCAATAGAAAGTTGCAGTTTCCACATACCCTCTAAAGTAGTCTCAGACTGGCTCAAAATATTCTGAAAACCTCCCACAATAGTTTTTACAGCTCCCTGAAATGAAGCAAAATATTGTGAAATGAAAAATAGAAGAAAAATACGACGAATGCAGCCATTTTTACATTGAATACACACAAGAAATAATTTTTTGGGGGTAATTATTAAGCTTTTGAAACTAGGACAACTCGAGCTCGGCCCGGTACGGAATTGAATTGCATCAGAAATCAGGGATTGACACTCAAGATTGCATAGGATAGCAATCCTACTCAAAGTAATGAGAGGTGGACATGCTGCATATATAATCCAAGCACGTTCCTCCGCAGCCAACAGACTTAACCTGCCAGTTCCAGCTGTCTGCTTTCTCAAATGTGAGATTTGTTTCCTCCCAGACAGGAAAGCATTTTAAAGACCTTTTTAATAAAGTGTTCCTGGGAGGAGTACTTTAAGACTGAGTGTTCCCCAGCCTGAACTCTCCTCCCCCATTTCTGTCAATATTGCTTTAATTTTCTAGAAAGTAATAGGTTATGCATATAGGGTGAAATGAAGTAGGGTGGGAGGAGGCTCGTGTGGAGCATAAACGGCATAGACCAGTTGATCCGAATGGCCTGTTTCTGTGCTGTAAATTCTATGTAATCTATGTAAACTAGTATCCACTGAAGTGGAGTAGGTTGCACTTGCAGTTCCAAGTCACAAGAAAGCAGAGAAGCAAATAAACAGACTACGGTCGACTCCCTTTAATTCAAAGTCGCTTCATTCGAATTATCAAATAATTTTCATGCATGAAAAGGCACCTGGGCTGTTTTGTTTAAATTGATTAATTAAAAATTGCTAGATAATTTGAATTTTTAGCGTAGAAAGTGCTTAGATTAGATTGCATATAAACTCTCACACAATTTTTGTTAATGTTTTACCTGCTGATAAATGGAAGTAGCATTTTTTTCACTGTGTTGAACAACCTCGAGCAGATTTCTGAAGACATGGGTTAGGACATCAAGGCAGGGACTGCTGACAGACAGCAGGCTGAGCTCTAATATGCAGATCTCGGGATACATCAGTTCTTTCAATGCAGTGTCCTCAGCAGTACTACAGAGATAACTAGATGACTGAACCAATGATGAGAGTTCTGGCTTCACATCTGTACCACAAAGGAGAGTAAAGGGTTACACATTTTGCATTTTTCTTTCAACATAAATTTGGGATTGGAGGCAAAGTCACAACAAAATGACACTCTGCACAATTCATGTCATAGTTTAAAGGGATAAGAAATGGATTTGTCTAAACTCAAAACGAAGAACCAAACATGAATAAACACGGGCCTTTCTTAAAAAGCCTTTGGCTAAAATTATCTATATAAAACTGCCAAGTCAAAATGAACACCAGGTATTACTAATTAAATTCCAACCACAATTCATATTGGGGGAGAAAAAGTGTGGCACTTCATCCAACAGCTGCCTCAACCACGTTATTCCTGCAAATTCAAATATATGAGGGAATGGATATACAGTTATTGCAATTTATTTCCAAAATTAGGTTTACTTTATTCAGTGAAATCTTCCAGTTACACGCTTTGCTAGCTGATATTACCACTGGTTCCCCTTCCTCAGGCATCTTCTCTTTCAAAACTGCTGTCATTACCTCTACAAAAAGCCTACTCGCAACCTATCCACTCTCTCCAACTACCTATCCCACCTTCAATCTCCTTTTCACTCTCTAAAGTCCTCGAGCACATCAGCTCCATGCCCATCTCTCCTAAAATTAACAGCAAGCCACATAAGGAGATATTAGGACCGATGACCAAAAGCTTGGTCAAAGAAGTAGGTACATTTAAAAAGTCTTCTAAGTTGGACAGTTTAAAATGGCAAAAACACCAAGTTTAGCTGTCAGGATAATTAAGACTCTAGTATTTTTGTTACACCTTTCAACTGCAAATGAATGAAGTTGAAGAGAGATAATAAAAAAGACAAATCATGCCAATGAAAACATTATAAATCAATGCAACACTTTCTAAAATAGATCTAGGGAAACAAAAGTCCATATTAATAACCAAAAATCAGGGAAAAATAGTGAATTTACTTTTATCACTGAGGTGAAAGTACTGAAATAAGTTAGGTTAGTACAAGGAGCAGATGAGTTAGGTGGTTGTATAAATGGAAACTAATACCATTCGCGGTTGTGGGAGGTGCTCAAAAGGAGGTTTAAGCAACTTGCTTGGAAATTAAAGGAAAAGAATGTAAGGTGTTTTCTGTGTAATTGCCAAACTTTGGTAAGTAATGGGCTAGATTTTCTGATCGGTGCTATTTTCATGCTGGTGTTAACCGTTCTATTGTGAACGAGTTAATGCTGATCAAAAAAATCTAGGTTAAGGAGTTCTTGAGTTGGATTTTGAGGCTAAATGAATAGTTAGCCGCATGCTTCCTTTCAGAACGTGTGGGACCTATAGGTTACTGGCGTTTTGGGGTAAAGCAGCATGGCACAGATGCATCGTAACCAGGCAACAGCGGATAGAATGGTCACCAGTACAGAAGATTATCTCAGTAGTATTTTTATACTTGTGTACGGAGAGCGCATTAACACCAAGGGATGTGGGTGCCTGAACTACAAGGGAATCTTGAGAGAAAAAGAGCAAAGGGCAAAAAAGAGAGGAGAAATAATAAAATAAAATGGTAAGAGCCAAGTATATTTTATTTTAATGCTAGGAACATTTTGGACAGGTTTGTTTATGTTGTATGTTTTGTAGGGAAAGTGTGATGTAAACATGGTTGAACCAGTCATTGATGGGGAGATTAAAATACCAGGGTTCTCATTATCTGGCTCATGGCCAACAGATGCTGACATATGGCTCCTGAAAGAATTAAGCCAATCCCTCTTTGCCCACTGCCAGTCAAATCTCACTTCCATTGAGACTTGTGATGTGGCCATTTGTTGTTGAGGCTAAATTTAAACACAAACATCTATTTCAATGCAAAGAGAAACAGTCAGATGGCTAAACTACGAGTGGCTCTCTTATATATGCAATTACGATTCCTGGTAATTAGAAATCAAACCAGCTCTCATCCCCCTGTCTGTCTCACTCATTCTCTCCCCTTTTCTCTTTTTCTAGTTCCAGTTCATTATCTCACTTCCCTTTTCTAGTTGTAGCAAATAATTTAGAACTTTGATAATTCATGTATTCACCTGTTTTTATTTTAATTACAACTGCTGCTTTCCTTATTAACTGGAACACCGAGGCAGTACGTGTTACTCTGACAAGAGAACGAGCTCCTTCGATTCAATGTAAATGAGGATATAAATTTCCCTTCTGTAAACACTGGCTTTAAAAAGTGCTCACCAGCGTATCAATGAAAAAATGACTCAACTTCATTGCATGAAAAGGTAGTTCAGAAGGAATCAAAAATAGATCAATTTGAAGCATTACTTACTAAGCAACTAAGGCGGCAGAGTCTTCAGGCTATTTGTTTAATCTGTAACTTGATCATCTCCATTTTCTTGTGTAGTGATATCTAATCTCTATTTTTATAAAACAAATTGGAGTTTCAGTGGTGCATTATTCCCTGTGGTTTAATACATTGCACGAGCTTCCACTAAGGCTTTTACTTTTGATTCTGCATTGTCTCTCTTTCTCAGACCTAGACACCTGGCATCTATGTCGTTTCCTGCTTCTTTCATCCTTGTACTGGTCCTTAAGGTGTTAGCCATGGCTCAATGCTAACACTCAACTCTGAGTCAGAAGGTCATGGGTTCAAGTTCCACTTCAGAGACTTGAGCACATAATCTAGGCTATCATCTCATTGCAGAGATAAGGGAGGCTGAGACCCCATCTGTCCTCTCAGGTAGACGTGAAAAATCCCATGGCGCTATTCGAAGGGGAATTCTCCAGGTTTCCTGATCAAAATTTATCCCTTAACCAACACCACTAACATTTATCTCATTGTTGTTTGTGGGACCTTGCTGCATGCAAATTGGTTCCCCTACATTAAAACAGTGACTACACTTCAAAGTTGCTCATTGGCTGTGAAGCACTTTGGGACATCCTAAGACTGTGAAATATGCTATATAAATGGAAGATCTCTTATTACCCATCTCTCTCTCTTTTAGGATGTTTGTCTCTGGTCCCCTCAGAAACCAGTCACAATCTTCTCCTGCAATCACCCCTCTCTTCACAAGATATTTTTTGGCTTCTTCTGCTCCACTTCATCACTAATCACTCCTTCATCCACCTGGCCATTCCCTTTATTTTGGCACGACTGATCTTTGTGAAAAATCTGCAGCTCCCACTTGAATCAATATCAATCTCTCTTCCAACACTCTGCTTAAAGAAATGACCATCTTTTTTATCCTTGACCTTTCCATTTTTGAAAACTTCTCTCTCCCATGCTGCTTCACTCATTGCTCTTTCACGCTATACAGGATACTTCAAGTTTAGTTGTCAAATATGGAATTAGTTACACACGAGGGGAACTACTCATGAGTTGTACAGGTTCCTTTGATGTGTGAAATAAAGATGGTGTTGAACTCCTATACAGTAAAATGCTGCCTATACAAGTTTTAAAGAACAAGGTGTTTTCTGACTTAAAATCTTCAAGTTAAACATACCTTTGCAAGCAAGATTAAATGTAAAAATCAGCTAAACTCCCAGTGCTTCCTTTTTACCCACTTCTTGAAAACTGTTCGGTTCCCACAAAATTTTCCCTTCCTGTAGGTCCTCAGCCCTGGCCCAGCATGGTCCCAAATCTCACCCCAGCTAAACTCCAGGTACTTTCTCATCACCATCCCAAAATTTGCAGACAAAATACTCCCTCCCTGTGGTTCCCAGCCCTTCCTCTTCAACACTTTTCACCTCTCCATTCTGCGGTTTCAGATCGGCCCAGCCCAACTCTTCAAAAGCTTCAGCCTCCCCCCACCCCCCACCAGGTTCCGGCTCCTAAACTCAACTTTTGACTATTGAAAACTTGAAATCCCAGTGCTTCTTCCTCCTCTACCCCTTCTTGAAAACTGCTGCCTGCTTGCAAGTTGTTCCCTCCCTGCAGGTTCCCAGCCCTGACCCCAATTCTTGAAAACTTCTCCCTTCCTGCAGTTTCCCAACCAAGACCCCAAGTCAGAGTGTTCAAAATTTTTCTTAAACCATGAACTCTAGGCTACATTACTTTTAAATTTTACTTGCACCCATTTCCCAGCCCCAGTCTCCAAAAATGTTCTTGGCCCACCTATTTTTCCATCAGGATCCTGGAGGCTAACAGGGATAGACAACTACGTATTTCTCACTGTGGCGATGGGATAGGGAGTTACAGGGAGTGATCATGACCTGAGGATCATAGCACATGGCCATAAATCCTGAACACGCAAGTAAATGGACCTCTGGTGTTAGCTGATGGGCAATACCAACTCAATCAACAGGTAACAAGGAAACAGATGGTTAAGAATGGCAACAAGATCATAGATGAACCATACCACAAGTGGTACCACTTCTACCGTAACACATGCATACTCATGATGGAGGTAACAGCCACTAAAGTCTTATTCACAGTCATGGCATCACTGAATAAACCAAAAGGTGTCACTAACACAATCACAACAATGACACACTGTTAAACACAAGGGCTACTCCACATGCAGTAGTACAAAGCCAAAACTTTAGTAGCCAGCACATCACAGAAAACATCAGCAAAGTCCAAAACGTAGGCAGTGGTGGAGGCAATATCATCAAGGGGCTGTGGGTATTTAATTGAACATGGTACACAGCACAAGATATTCACACAACCCACAACTTCTGAAATCCACATTTCTTCTGCACAACCCATGGGAAATTTGACCTGCAGCCCTAAGCAGCTCTTCCCCCCACCCCTACCCCACCCCACCCCCCCCACACACATACCAAACACCTCCTGCCCGACAAGAAAATACAATCAGAAAAACACACAAAAATAAGCATTAAATAACACAAGAATAGGAATCGGAGGCATAGTGTAAGAAAATGGCAGAAGAAAGACAAAGAAACACGTGAGAAAAACCAAAGTAACAGTCAAGTCTCCAAATATAAGTGATATCCATATTGTCAGTCAAGGTTCATTTCATTAGTGATCTACATTGGACATCTACAAAGACATTGTCTAGAACCATAATATAAATTGGCTTCTTGGAAAAGTAGTACATAGACCAGGCCAAATAAGAATCTGAAATCTACATCATTGCTTGTGGATCAAGTTTGTGAAGAAGTAGAAATTATCATGCTGTAATGGCATGGAGAAAGTCACTGTGCATCAATGTAATGGAGCATACCAACAGCTATCAGGATAGAGTGACTGAACACCTTGAAAATTTTCAGCTGATCAGAGAGGGCCAGCATGGATTTGTAAAGGGTAGATCATGCCTGACGAAATTGACTGAATTTTTTGAAGCGGTGACTAAAGTAGTGGACAGGGGAATGTTGCTGGATGTTGTTTATATAGACTTCCAGAAGACATTTGATGAAGTCTCTCATAAGAATTACAAAGAGATATTAATAGATTAGGGGAATGGGCAAAACTGTGGCAAATGGATTTCAATGTAGGCAAGTGTGAGATCATCCACTTTGGACCAAAAAAGGATGGATCAGAGTACTTTCTAAATGGTGAAAAGCTCGAAACTGTGGTGGTCCAAAGAGACTTGGGGTCCATGTACATAGATCATTAAAATGTCATGGACAGGTACAGAAAATAATCAAAAAGGCTTTATATCTAGAGAACTAGAATACAAGGGGGTAGAAGTTATGCTACAGCTATACAAAGCCCTGGTCAGACCACACCTGGACTATTGTGTTCAGTTCTAGGCACTGCACCTTAGGACGGATATATTGGCCTCGGAGGGATTACTAGAATGATACCTGGACTCCAAGGGTTAAATTACGAGGAGAGATTACACAAACTAGGGTTGCATTCCTGGAATTTGAAAGATTAGGGGTGATTTGATCGAAGTTTTCAAGATATTAAGGGGAACTGATAGGGTAGATAGAGAAAAACTATTTCTGCAGGTTGGGGAGTCTAGGACTAGGAGACGTAACCTAAAAATCAGAGCCAGGACTTTCAGGACTGAAGTTAGGAAACACTTCTACATACAAAGGGTGGTAGAAGTTTGGAATTCTCTTCCGCAAATGGCAGTTGATGCTAGCTCAATTGTTCATTTTAAATCTGAGATTGATAGATTTTTGTTAACCTAAAGTATTAAGGGATATGGGGCTAAGGAGTGTACATGGAGTTAGGTCATAGATCAGCCGTGAGCTCATTGAATGGCGGAACAGGCTCAAGGGGCTAAGTGGCCTACTCCTGTTTTTATGTACTCAACAACCGCTCCTGGCATCAACACAGACAAAAACTGAAACAAGCAATCATCAAATTTGCTTTGAAAAGTATTATAAAATAACATGAATATGTAGTGTTTACAAGGCAGATAAGATTTTTATTGCAATCTTTTCTCATAATTTGTGTCACCTGGCCCTTCAATAGGTCTCATAACCACTTCCAAGTACCCATTCAAAACCAAAATACTGCCGATGCTGGAAATCTGAAATAAAAACCGAAAATAATGGAAACAAAGCATTTTCTGTTTTTATCCCAAGTACCCATTATTGCCTATACAACCAAACTAATCAGTTAATCTAAATTATAAGCAAATTAGCCCATACAATCTCCAAAATTTAACCATATAAATCATGAAAAATATATTTGATAAATAACGGTAAGATTTTAATCACATTACATCAGATTTCCATTGTCATAACAATTGGTGAAACCAAAGACTTAACTAGCTGACTACTGAGTTTTCAGCCTCTTAAATAATTGGTTATTTAAGCAGTTTGTGTATGGGCTTGGATGATTTTACAGTCCAATTGTGGTTCATAGCTGTATCCTAAGTACTTCAACATATACTGTTAAACACATTTAGTCATTTACATTGTGACTTTTTGTGCTTGAGCAGAGCTGACCAAGGTGGAAAGAAAAAGTGTAATATATGGAACCTGGCAACAAATTTACCTTCCTCTTTGGCTGCACTATCTTCTGGGTTACTTTCACTATCAGCCTCATACCCTTCCTCTTCTGCAAAAAGCTGGATGCTACAATACTGTGGTTCTTCTGTCTCCTCTGAAAGGTCCCCCGTCTGTAAGGCTGTCTCATTATTCATTTTCTGTTGCTGTAGAATAATTGAAAGTTTTGAAGAAACAAAAGCAAGTCCTTATACATTGAAAACCTTTAGATAAGTACACCGTTGACTAACCATCCCATTTTAAAATTAAAATATACCAATTCAATTAGAAAATCAAATCAACTTTCTACTGGATTACCTACAGTTAGAATAAAAGAATCTGAAAGTTGGGAAAGCTATGATATCCCAGCTTTCTAGCGGTACTCTCCAATTCTCACTGCATTAGCAGAATGGAATAACACAGATGAATGTGCACTGGGAGATCAGGGGCAGTGTAAATGGACAATAAAGAATTAGTAATAAATCAGGACGCCAGGGAATCCTTAGAAACATGCTCTAAGGCCAAGAGGGGGATAGGGAGCTCAAACACAAGGGGTAATGAAGAATAAGGATGTCACTGTTGTAATGTAGTGAAACGCAGCAGCCAATTTGCACTCAGCAAGGTCCCACAAACAGCAATGAGATAAATGACCAGCAATCTGTTTCAGTGATGTTTGGTTGAGGGATACATGTTGGCCAGGACACCAGGAGAACTCCCTGCTCTTCTTGAAAAAGTGCCATGGGATCTTTTACATCCACCTGAGAGCAGATGGGGCCTTGGTTTTAATGTCTCATCCGAAAGACGGCACCTCCAACAGTGCAGCGCTCCCTCAGTGCTGCACTGAAATGTCAGTCTAGACTATGTGCTGAAGTCTCTGGAGGGAGACGTGAAGCCATAACCTTCTGACTCAGAGGTGAGAATGCTACCACTGAGCCAAGGCTGACACCCTAAACTAAACTAAAATATTTTTGCCAGTATAAAAGAGACTTGGAAAGTCAAAATCTGAAATACAACTGTAGAATGATACATGTGCACATGTGACACTGAAATTTATTCACAAGCTAGACAATGCTCAGACTGTAGTTAATTGCTAAAGAACACTGCAAGTAACAGTTCACACAGCAGACAATACTCAATTTACATCTACTGATCCAAACTGCATTTGATCTTGCTGAGCATCTACACAGCTTCTTGAACCCCAAGAAATATAAGGTTTGCAGAGCAACAAACTGAACAACAGGAGTGGAAAATCGAAATGGGCAGTTTGTGAATCTGAACTATATAATTTTGAATTGAGGTGTGCAGTATTACTTGACAATGTTTAGAAGACTCGATTTAGAGCAAATTCAGTATAAAACTGAATTAGTGGTCTTAATGTAAACGGATTTAATTTTTCACTCTCGTTATAATGAGGCACTGGAAAGACAGATTGTATTCCTGCAGGGTTGTCTTCATTTTCAAAATGATATAGATCATCGACACACAAGTATATCCTAGCCTGGTACAACCTGGGGAATTACATAGAATGCACAGCACATAAATAGGCCATTCGGCCCAACTGATCCATGCCAATCATTCAGCATGTGCTGAGGAGGTACATAAAATACCATCACAACAATGTGGATAGGCACTTCCACACAAGATCTCCTACTCCCACTCAGTTAAATCCCCAGGACCCGTGCCAATATGGCAGTTCCTTTTGACCTAACTCACTTTGCGCTAACTCCCCATCCCCTGTCGTCAAAACAACTAAATCCCTCCAGGGATACGTGGGTGGACTTGTGGTGTGCGTAAAACAAATATCATTTGAAGAACATAAGAAAATAAGAAATAGGAGCAGGAGTAGGCCATCCGGCCCCTCGAGCCTGCTCCGCCATTCAACACGATCATGGTTAATCTTCTACCTCAATGCCATTTTCCTGCACCATCCCCATATCCCTTGATGCCTTTAATATCTAGAAATCTATCAATCTCTGTTTTGCATGTACTCAATGACTGAGCCTTCACAGCCCTCTGGGGTAGAGAATTCCAAAGATTCACCACCCTCTGAGTGAAGAAATTTCTCCTCATCTCAGTCCTAAATGACTGACCGTTTATTCTGAGACTTCGACCCCTGGTTCTAGATTCCCCAGCCAGGGAAACATCCTTCCTGCATCAACCCTGTCGAGCCCTATAAGAATTTTGTACGTTTCAATGAGATTTAGGGCCCAGGGGCTGTGTGGCCGGGTCCTGCTCCGACTTCTTGTGTTCTTTAGATTTGTGGTTGGGATCAGATCAGCCATGATCTTATTGAATGGCGGAGCAGGCTCGAGGGGCCGATTGGCCTACTCCTGCTCCAATTTCTTATGTTCTTATGTTCTTATCACCTCTCATTCTTCTAAACTCTAGAGAATACAGGCTCAGTCTACTCAATCTCTCCTCATACAACAATCCCGCCATCCCAGGAATCAGTCTGGTGACCCTTCATTACACTCCCTCTACAGCAAATATATCCTTTCTTAGGTGAGGAGATCAAAATTGTACACAATACTCCAGGGTGTGGTCTCACCAAGGCACTATATAATTGTAGTAAGACACCTTTACTCCTGTACTCAAATCCTCTTGTTATAAAGGCCAACATACCATTTGCCTTCCTAATTGCTTGCTGCACCTGCATGTTAGCTTTCAGTGACTCATGTACAAGGACACCCAGGTCCCTTTGAACATCAACATTTCCCAATCTCACCATTTAAAAAATATTCTGCATTTCACATTTAACTTCACATTTTTCCACATTATATTCCATCTGCCATGTTCTTGCCCACTCACAGCCTATCTATATCCCCTTGAAGCCTCTTTGCATCATTCCCACAACTCACAGTCCCACCCAGTTTTGTGTCATCAGCAAACTTGGAAATATTACATTTGGTCCCCTCATCCAAATTATTGATATAGATTGTGAGTAGCTGGGGCCCAAGCACTGATCCCTGTGGTTGCCTACTAGTCACAGTTTGCCAACCTGAAAAAGACCTGTTTATTCCTACTCTCTGTTTTCTGTCTGTTAACCAATTCTCAATCCATGCCAGTATGTTACCCCCAATTCCATGTGCTCTAACTTTGTTCACCAACCTCCTGTGTGAGACCTTATTGAAAGCCTTCTGAAAATCCAAGTATACCACATCCACTGGTTCCCCCTTATCTATTCTACTAGTTACATCCTCAAAGAACTCCAATAGGTTTGTCAAACATGATTTCCCTTTCATAAATCCATGTTGACTCTGTCAAATCCTATTATTATTTTCTAAGTGTCCTGTTATCACATCCTTTACAATAGATTCTAGCATTTTCCCTACTACTGATGTCAGGCTAACAGGTCTGCAGTTCCCTGTTTTCTCTCTCCCTCCTTTCTTAAATAGTGAGGTTACATTTGCTACCCTCCAATCTGCAAGAACCATTCCAGAATCTATAGAATTTTGGAAGATGACAACCAATGCATCCATTATCTCTATAGCCATCTCTTTCAAAACCCTGAGATGTGGATCATCAGGTCCTTGGGATTTATCGACTTTCAGATCCATTAATTTCTCTAATACTATTTTTTTTTTACTAATACTAATTTCCTTCAGTTCCTCATTCTCACCAGACCCTTCATTCTCTAATATGTCTGGGAGGTTTTTTGTGTCTTCTTCCGTTAAGACAGACACAAAGTATTTTTTTAATTTCTCTGCCATTTCCTTATTCCCCATTATACATTCTCCCGTCTGTGTCTGTTAGGGACCCACATTTGCCTTCGCCAGTCTTTTCCTTTTTACATACCTATAGAAGCTTTTACAGTCTGTTTTTATGTTTCTTGCTAGTTTACTCTCATTCTATTTCCCCTTTTTTAAATCAATTTCTTGGTCCTCCTTTGATGAATTCTAAAATGCTCCCAATCCTCTGGCTTACTGCTTTTTCTGGCAACTTTATATGCCTCTTTCTTTGATTTAATACTATCTTTAATTTCTCGTTAGCCACAGTTGGGTCACTTTTCCTGTTGGGTTTTTGTGCCTTAAAGGAATATATATTTGTTGCAAGTTATGTATTAATTCTTTAAATGCTAGCCATTGCCTGTCTACCATCATACCTTTTAATGCAGCTCCCCAATCAACCATAGCCAACTTGCGCCTCATATCTTCGTAGTTTCCTTTGTTTAGATTTAAGACCTAGTTTTGGATTGAATTACATCACTTTCAAACTTACTGAAGAATTCTATCTTAATGAAGAATGTAAGACCTCGGTGTCTACTGAACTCATTGCGTTCTTAGCACCACAAGGCGCTTCCTCAGTGCTGATATGTGATCAGCAGCATCCGACTGAGTGTGTCTGGATGTCTTAGGCCTGGCGATCCTGTTCTAAATAATGCGGGACAACCCAGAGCAAATGTTCCTTACGGGTGTGTTTCGTAAGCCCAAGGCAAATTTGACATGTCAAGGTATCAGGTTCGGCTGTTGGACATTTTTATACAACAATTGTGAGCGTCAGCCATCTATTGCAGGCATGGGTGCAAACATGCTGACTCAACTACGGAGGCATTTAGTTTGTTAAATTGCATGGGTCAGTACTGAAGAGCATACAGTATGAGCACAAACAATCTGGGGTACACACTGAGCCGAGTGTAAAATGTCATTGTTCACCTCAGCCCCTTGTACGCTAGGGGTCTGGTTTGTTTTTACCCTACTTTATTTGCTCTCTGTACGGTCACTTCGGGAGCACAGGATCAGTTGCTGGTGTTAACACATGACCAAAAAGCATTAAGTTTTCTTTCTTTTGTATATTTGTTCTGAAAAGGACACTTTTAGGTTTGACATGTGATGTTCCTGGGAAAAGGGGAAACAAAAAACAAAAATCTGAGCTGGTTGGATTGTATAACAGAACGCCTGTCTAATGCTATGTACTCCTGTTAAAGAAGAGAGACTTAGTCCTAAACTTTGATGACAAGTGAATAAATGAAAGGAGCAAAAAAGATGACCAAAAACTAACTGGCACAAGAGCGCAATACCTGGGGCTTTACACAACATGGGACAGCAGGTCTGGTACCACCTAGCTGCAACCTCATGGCATCATTGGAAGCAACAGTTTTTTTTGAAGGACATTCTGACAGACCAAATCTAAAACATTGACACAAGTTGTAGGCGCATAAAACAAGACTACAGTTACTCCCCAGTAATAGCTGGGAGGGCTCATGCATAATTAATAGATTTCTGGTTTATTCTATTATTCCAGCTTTCACCCTTGTCCTCCTCCCCTCCCGCCCCCACCAGTTTTTGAAAAAAAATTCTTTCCCCCTTTTACATTTTCCCAGGTCACACAGCACTCTGCAAAGGAGTGGGCAGGTAAACAATCTACTCTCAGGCCTCTGACAAACCTCAGCCCAGGTTCCCCCTGCCCTAGCTCTGAACCCACATCTCTCTTCAGTTTCTCTTCTATCTCCCCTCATGGTCTCTCCGAGCTCATCTTGTCCATGAGACCCACCCTTACTCTTTTGACCACATTTCCACTAAGCTGCTGACCACCCTAATTACTCTCCTGGCCCCCATGCTAGCTGACATGGTAAATGCTTCCTTCTCCTCTCACACTGTCGCCATCCCTTTCAAAATTAACGTCATCACCTCTTTCTTCTCCTTTAAGACTCTCCTAAAAATCTATCTCATGACTTAAGGTTTTGGTCACCCCTCCTAATATCTCCTTCAGCTAAGGTTCCATCCCTCTGTAAAACACCTTGGGATGTTTTCCTCCATTAACGATACTATATAAATGCAAGTAGTAGTAGTTGTTGTTGTTGTTGTTGTTGTTACTAAATCTGCCACTTATATTAGATTTGCTTTATGAAAGATAACATTGTTTAACAGAACAAAACAGGCCATGCTGCATTTAAATATAAAAACAATTTAACCTCAGCTTGTTAGGGAAAAGTTAACTGGTAGCAAAATGTCTGCTGAATTTTAGCGTTTGGAGTACCCACACACAAATTACAAGCAAGGCAAGAATACAACTTAGCCAATCATACAGCACTGCAACACCTCTTAACTACCAGTTCAGAGCTGCAGTGACAGAAGCCTCAGAAGAGATCCTGCCCACCACTTTTCTTGCCGAAGGAGCAGGCAAGCTGAAGAAGATCAAATTAACTTACAAAATGAGCTCATGAAAATAAATACTTTGCTGCTTCAGAGATTTTTGTTCAAGGTGAAGCAACATTTTAGTAACATTTTAACAGTGTGCACAAAGAACAAAAAAGTAAATTCATTTCAAGAAAGCCAACCTGCAATAAATATTTAACATAACCGTAACTTAGGGTATCACCTTTTTTCTCTCCTGTTCAGCAGAATAGCCATCCACAGAACTGCCTCCCAGAGACACGCATTGTAAGGAATCGAAGAGAGGCTTGGCCAGATCAGAATCAACAATACCAGAACGAACTAGTAGGTCCCGCATTTCAGTCAATATTTCATCCACAGAAAGGTTCTGGAATTTTAAGAAATGGAAAATGTAAATTTCATAATTAACATCCTAATTACTTCTTGCAGCATTCAAATTTTAAAATTCTCATCCTTGTTTTCAAATTCCTCCATGGCCTCACCCCTCCCTATCTCTGTAACCTCCACCAGCCCTACAATTCTACTGCGCTCCTCCAATTCTGGCCTCTCGCACATCTCCAATTTTAATCACTCCACCGTTGGCGGCCGTGCCTTCAGCTGCCTAGGCCCTAAGCTCTGGAATTCCCTCCCTCAACCGCTCATAGAAACACAGAAACTAGGAGCAAGAGTAGCCCCTTCGGCCCTGCTCCGCCATTCAAAATGATCATGGCTGATCTTCTAACTCAGTACCTGTTCCCCCTTTTTCCTCATATGTCTTGATCCCTTTAGCATTAAGAAATATATCTATCTCCTTCTTGAATACATCTAATAACTTTGCCTCCACTGCCTTCTGTGGTAGAAAATTTCACAGGTTCACCACCTCTGAGTGAAGAAATTTCTCCTCATCTCGGTTCTATAATACGTTATGGGAAGTTAGGGAGGAAATTGCGGGTCCCCTAGCAGAGATATTTGAATCATCGACAGCTACAGGTGAGGTGCCTGAAGATTGGAGGGTAGCAAATGTTGTGCCTTTGTTTAAGAAGGGCGGCAGGGAAAAGCCTGGGAACTACAGACCGGTGAGCCTGACATCTGTAGTGGGTAAGTTGTTAGAGGGTATTCTGAGGGACAGGATCTACAGGCATTTGGAGAGGCAGAGACTGATTAGGAACAGTCAGCATGGTTTTGTGAGGGGAAAATCATGTCTCACGAATTTGAGTTTTTTGAAGGAGTAACCAAGAAGATAGATGAGGGCTGTGCAGTAGACGTGGTCTACATGGACTTTAGCAAAGCCTTTGACAAGGTACTGCATGGTAGGTTGTTACATAAGGTTAGATCTCATGGGATCCAAGGTGAGGTAGCCAATTGGATACAAAATTGGATTGACGACAGAAGACAGAGGGTGGTTGTAGAGGGTTGTGTTTCAAACTGGAGGCCCGTGACCAGCGGTGTGCCTCAGGGATCGGTGCTGGGTCCGCTGTTATTTGTTATTTATATTAATGATTTGAATGAGAATTTAGGAGGCATGGTTAGTAAGTTTGCAGATGACACCAAGATTGGTGGCATTGTGGACAGTGAAGAAGGTTATCTAGGATTGCAACGGGATCTTGATAAATTGGGCCAGTGGGCCGATGAATGGCAGATGGAGTTTAATTTAGATAAATGTGAGGTGATGCATTTTGGTAGATCGAATCGGGCCAGGACCCACTCCGTTAATGGTAGGGCGTTGGAGAGTTATAGAACAAAGAGATCTAGGAGTACAGGTTCATAGCTCCTTGAAAGTGGAGTCACAGGTGGATAGGGTGGTGAAGAAGGCATTCAGCATGCTTGGTTTCATTGGTCAGAACATTGAATACAGGAGTTGGGATGTGTTATTGAAGTTGTACAAGACATTAGTAAGGCCACACTTGGAATACTGTGTACAGTTCTGGTCACCCTATTATAGAAAGGATATTATTAAACTAGAAAGACTGCAGAAAAGATTTACTAGGATGCTACCGGGACTTGATGGTTTGACTTATAGGGAGAGGTTGGATAGACAGACTTTTTTCCCTGGAGAGTAGGAGGTTTAGGGGTGATCTTATAGAAGTCTATAAAATAATAAGGGGCATAGATAAGGTAGATAGTCAAAATCTTTTCCCAAAGGTAGGGGAGTCTATAACGAGGGGGCATAGATTTAAGGTGAGAGGGGAGAGATACAAAAGGGTCCAGAGGGGCAATTTTTTCACTCAAAGGGTGGTGAGTGTCTGGAACGAGCTGCCAGAGGCAGTAGTAGAGGCGGGTACAATTTTGTCTTTTAAAAAGCATTTGGACAGTTACATGGGTAAGATGGGTATAGAGGGATATGGGCCAAGTGCAGGCAATTGGGACTAGCTTAGTGGTATAAACTGGGCGACATGGACATGTTGGGCCGAAGGGCCTGTTTCCATGTTGTAAACTTCTATGATTCTAAATGGCATACCCCGTATCCTGAGACTGTGACCCCTGGTTCTGGACTCCCCAGCCATCGGGAACATCCTCCCTGCATCCAGTCTGTCTAGTCCTGTTAGAATTTTATATGTTTCGATGAGATCACCTCTCATTCCTCTAAACTCTAGTGAATATAGGCCTAGTCGACCCAATCTCTCCTCATAAGTCAGTCCTGCCATCCCAGGAATCAGCCTCTCTACCTCTCTCTCCTCCTTTAAGACACTCCATAAAACCTTAAAATTGACAAAGCTTTTAGTCACCTGTCCTAATATCACCTTATGTGGCTCGGTGTCAAATTTTGTTTGATAATGTTCCTGTGAAGCGCCTTGGTATGTTTTACTATGTTAAAGGCGCTATATAAATGCAAATTGTTGTTCTTGTTGCTGCTGAAAACCCTGTTGAGCAGTCTCACCAACATCCACGAGCTGGACAGTGTCCTCCTCTAATCAAGAGAGCAGTACAGGTGAAGAACAGAATCTTTTTTTTGTGTTTGGTCACTCAGTTGGTCAATGTCAGTTTTCTTCTTCCTCATTGGTTGAGTTTCAGTCTCTGCCCTTCTCCTTTGGAACTGATTATTTGTAACTGGTTGGTGAGGTGGTAACCGAAGGGCATAACATTCAGATCATCACCAAGAACAAAGTGAGAGGTTTGGAGATTTCTTGTTAGCGCAGAATGCCCTACCAGAAACAGTGGTGGAAGCAGAATCCATACTAGCTATTAAGAGGGAAATGGATAAATATATGAAAAAGAGAAATTTTAAAATGGTATGAGGAAAGGGCAGAGGAATGGGACTAAGTGGATAACTTTTTCAGAGTTGGTGCAGGTATGATGGGCTAAATGACCTCCTTCTGTGCTGTACAATTTGATGATTCTATATTCTAATTTTGTTGTTCATCAATTTTATTACATTTCTCCTCAACTATGTCCTTCCCAAAAAATTGTTTCTGAACATTCCAATAAAAATTTGAGATCATAGAATCATCCAGCACAGGAGGAGGCCATTCGGCCAATCGTGTCTGTGCCGGCTCTTTCAAAGAGCTATCCAATTAATTCCACTTCCCTGCTCTTTCCTCAAAGCCCTGCAAATTTCTCCTTTTCAAGTGTATATATCCAATTCGATATCATAACTAAAACTTGCATTCTTGTAAAATTTTTTATGTAGTAAATGTCCCAAGATGCTTCACAGAGGATCAAAAGAAGTGGAGCAGTAGTAGAGGTGTTAGGATAGATAACGGAAAGCACGGCCAGGAAATAGGTTTTGATCAAGGAGGCTTTTGAAGGCAAGAGAAGGCAGAGAAGTTTAAGACGGGAGTTCCAGAGCATAGGGATAAACCACAACAAACTGGGTCTGCAAATCTGCTGCCAGGATATGGGAATAGGATTTAGTAGTGTTAGCACCAGGGGCAGACTCACAGACACTAATCTCCTGGAATCAAAACTAAAACACAGGCAGCATGAAAGCAGCTTTAGATGGATTTAATTTCATGTCTTTCAGTTACATGCGAATTCTGCTTACACAACCTCAAATGCTAGCTATCAAATTATATTGATTCCTCGACTCAATACTGGATTGAGCTTAAGTTCAATTATATACAGCACCACATGAATTCAATGCAGAGAAGTGCAACCCAGGTAAGCCTTTTGTCTCGGTTCGCTTAGCAAGGAGGAGTGGTGGGTGGGGGGGGGGGGGGGGGGGGAAGAGAATAAAATTAGGTGCCAACCCAGTGAAGCTACAACACAGGACTACATGCATGCTAAACAGCGGAAGCAACATGCTATAGACAGAGCTAAGCCATTCCACAACCAACGGATCAGATCAAAGCTCTGCACTCCTGCCACATCCAGTTGTGAATGGTGGTGGACAATTAAACAATTAACAGGAGGAGGAGGCTCTGTGAACATTTCCATCCTCAATGATGGCGGAGTCCAGCACGTGAGTGCAAAAGACAAGGCTGAAGCGTTTGCAACCATCTTCAACCAGAAGTGCCGAGTGGATGATCCATCTCGGCCTCCTCCCGATATCCCCACCATCAAAGAAACCAGTCTTTAGCCAATTCGATTCACTCCATGTGATATCAAGAAACGGCTGAGTGCACTGGATATAGCAAAGGCTATGGGCCCCGACAACATCCCGGCTGTAGTGCTGAAGACTTGTGCTCCAGAACTAGCTGCACCTCCAGCCAAGCTGTTCCAGTACAGCTACAACACTGGCATCTACTCGACAATGTGGAAAATTGCCCAGGTATGTGCTCTCCACAAAAAGCAGGACAAATCCAATCCGGCCAATTACCACCCCATCAGTCTACTCTCAATCATCAGCAAAGTGATGGATGGTGTCGTCGACGGTGCTATCAAGCGGCACTTACTCACCAATAACCTGTTCACCAATGCTCAGTTTGAGTTCCGCCAGGACCACTCGGCTCTAAACCTCATTACAGCCTTGGTCCAAACATGGACAAAAGAGCTGAATTCCAGAGGTGAGATGGGAGTGACTGCCCTTGACATCAAGGCAGCATTTGACAGAGTGTGGCACCAAGCAGTTCTAGAAAAATTGAAGTCAATGGGAATCAGAGGGAAAACTCTCCAGTGACTGGAGTCATACCCAGCAAAGAGGAAGATGGTAGTGATTGTTGGAGGTCAATCATCTCAGCCCCAGGACATTGCTGCACGAGTTCCTCAGGGCAGTGTCCTAGGCCCTACCATCTTCAGCTGCTTCATTAATGACCTTCCCTCCATCATAAGGTCAGAAATGGGGATGTTCGCTGATGATTGCACAGTATTCAGTTCCATTCACAACCCCTCAGATAACGAAGCAGCCCGTGCCCGCATGCAGCAAGACCTGGACAACATCCAGGCTTGGGCTCATAGGTGGCAAGTAACATTCGCTCCAGACAAGTGCCAGGCAATGATCATCCCCAACAAGAGAGAGTCTAACCACCTCCCCATGACATTCAATGGCATTACCATCACTGAATCCCCCGCCATCGACATCCTGGGGGTTACCATTGGCTAGAAACTTAACTGGACCAGCCACATAAATACTGTGGCTACAAGAGCAGGTCAGAGGATGGTTCTGCGGCGAATGACTCACCTCCTGACTCCCCAAAGCCTTTCCACCATCTACAAGGCACAAGTCAGGAGTGTGATGGAATACTCTCCACTTGCCTGGATGTGTGCAGCTCCAACAACACTCAAGAAGCTCAACACCATCCAAGACAAAGCAGTCCGCTTGATTGGCACCCCATCCACCACCCAAACATTGACTCCCTTCACCATCAGCGCACCGTGGCTACAGTGTGTACCATCCACAGGATACACTGCAGCAACTCGCCAAGGCTTCTTCGACAGCACCTCCCAGACCCGTGACCTCTACCACCTAGAAGGACAAGGGCAGCAGACACATGGGAACAACACTACTGGCACGTTCCCCTCCAAGAAACACACCATCCTGACTTGGAATTATATCACCGTTCCTTTATCGTCGCTGGGTCAAAATCCTGGAACTCCCTTCCTAACTGCACTGTGGGAGAACCTCCACCACACAGACTGCAGCGGTTCAAGAAGGCAGCTCACCACCACCTTCTCAAGGGCAATTAGGGACGGGCAATAAATGCTGGCCTTGCCAGCGACGCCCACATCCCATGAACGAATAAAAAAAAACTTTCTGCATTTCATAGCACACATAACCAAGAGGGCAATGGCTGACCTGCTCCCAGGTCTTTGCAAATGTCACAAGCTGCTGAGAGGCATGCAACTGTGACCCAGTAATGATTCTATTGGCATAGTCACCACAGCGAGGCAGCTGGGACTGAGAGATTAGGATTGTGGACCCATGCCCCACCATACCGGGTTGCATGTTGACGCCCTATCGTGCTGCCAGGACGCGAGAAAAATGATTAAAAAACGTACCTGCAGAGAAGGCTCCAAATCTGTTTTCCCAGAAGAAACGGAAGTGTGCAGACAGATAGCTAATAAAGCTTCCAACAGCCTGATGCTCTGGAGTGCCCATTCCTCCTCTGCTTTACTTTGTTCCTGCTCCACAACATCCCAATCTTTTGGCGTCTCATCACCTTCTAGGACAACACCCTGTGCATCCAATTGGTCTCCAAATACTGCTGCTGTTTTAACAATTTCAGACTCTGGTTTAATAGACTCCTCACTACTGCTGACATCTGATAAATCTTTTTTGGCCACCGGACTTGATGCTGAATCCGAGCCAATTTCCAATTCCCTTTGATTTCCACCAAGTATAAATGTATTGACTTTGTTTTCTTTTATGTTGATTTCTTTGGTGTTGGAAATCCTCTGAATGATGATCGTTATCAGTCTACGACATACCTCCAGGCCACCAATTTTATGAAACTGTTTCTGAAACACTATATTTTTCAAGTAGATCCAACGACACACAGACCACACGTCTGCTGCCTGTCTGATCTGCTCTTTCGAAGGCAAAACAACACTGTTTGGTGACAAGTGAGGAAGCATGTTGCCCAGAGGTTCACTGGCTGTGCTATCATAGCCTGAGGTGTCTTCAGAATCAATGGCAGAGTCACGATCTGATTCAGGCTCTTGACTGACACACAGAAACGCCACACAAAGAAACAAGTTTATTACATTTAAGTGGATGTCGGTGTTTTTAGCTCTCCTCTTCTTGGGGTATGATTCTTTCAGAACAGCGTAAAACTTACTTAGACTTTGCTGTATCTCACTTTTATGCAGTACAGTATGTTGGCTACTTGGAGTGTCACTGGGATGCAGAGCAGAGTCCCCTGCATTAGTCTCTTCACCTTGCATTCCTGCATCGACCTGTTGATCTCCAAGGCACAGGATTAGGGTTTCAAAAACCTTCAGTGCGTAGGATCTAACAGAGTCTAGATAAATTAGTTCAGTCATCTGATTTAATCCACTGCAGCTCAGAAAGAGGCCTCTGACTACCCTGTGGAAAACAAGCACACATTTTCTTTATGCAAAACAAACTTTTCTAAGAGGAAAACAATTCAACTTCAAATTTAGATCGATATTCAATATTTTAAATAAAAACAGAAAATGCTGGAAATACATTATAGGTCCAACAGCATCTGAAACAAGAAAAAGCAGGTCAATGTTTTTCGAGTAGAATGAAAAGTTTTGTCTGTAGCATTACTTTGATTATGCTTTCATTTCAATCTGGTGTCTTTGAAGTTAAAACCAGATTCACGAAAGGAATGACTCAATCTGGATGATGCACATCAGTAAAAGAAACAGAGTGAAGTGTCTAAGGTTTAGGCCTTAATAAACTATTGCTGTTCTTTAATGTGAGGATCTCTCAGTTCATACCAAGTGCTCAAAACAGAATAATTTGTTCCCAGGGTGAAGCCCCTCAATTCAAATACAAACATCCTATGCATCTCTTAAGTTACATGTTTCATTGGCAGCTGCATCTAAATTTGAGATACATTTTTGATTTTCTATGTTCAGATCAAATATCACAGAAGTTAGACAGTATACATCAGACAGGTTTCCATCAATTCAGAAGTCCTTCTGAAGTCAAAGGGAGATAGACGGTGAGCTTTGTGAAAAGTTAGTAACTAACTCCCATGAAGTTATGGTCAAGGACTCTGCGTAAGTCCAGTTTTACATGCTGTTTTAGTACAAGAGACCGTTTGCCATTTTCTAAATCCCAGGAGGAGTAGTTAAGTTTTGTATTTTATTGGAAACTTATTGCTTGCCTTAACTACAGTTGAGTTACCTATTTATTGTTAATAAAAGTGTGGCATTTTGAAGCCTAAGCCACTATCTAATTAATATGTATATTCTACCAGTTTTCAGTTTTCAAAGTGGGCACACGATCTATCCAGCAAGCCAAAATACAGCAAAACAGATTTCTGTTCGAGCCCTGGACTCACTACAATCACCCAGGTATTTGGCGTGTAAAGACACGCTTATAGGGATCACTTACAGATGTGGTCTTTGGCACCGAGCATGAGGCATATAGCCGAGGTAAAAATCCAGAAATGTAACAGGGTCAACACTTGAAACATTACCTGTGTTTTCTCTTTCCAGATGCTGACTTGCTAGTATTTTCTGTTATTAATTCAGATTTCCAGCATTTGCAATCTCTTTACACAATATTTTTAAATTATAGTAGATAAAATTGATTTTAAAAACTAATCACCTTCAAATGGCTGATACCACAATTAAATATTAGCAATTACTAAACACTGTAATCAATGATATTAACATCAATTACTTTTTGCACATAGTTTCAGTATCACATATTCTCAGATCATATCGAGTACTGGATCTATACAGACCGAAGCCTAGATTTTCCTCTCAGTGTTATTACTCCTAGAGTAGCTATTGGTGGAAAAGAAAAACTGCATGCAAGTCAAATTTAAAGAAACGGAACAATTAAAGGAATGTCACAATAGATGGCTGAGATCGATAGATTTTTGGACTCTAGGGGAATCCAGGGATATGGGGATCGGGCAGGAAAGTGTTGTTGAGGTTGGAGATAGCCATGATCTGATTGAATGGCGGAGCAGGCTCGAGTGGCCGTATGGCCTACTCCTGCTCCTATGTTCTTATAAAGGGATAAACGCTTTGGAGAGCCTCAGAATGTATCACATCCCATTAGAAACTTTGCAAAGACTAACAGGGCATGGGACTCAGAAAAGACAGGCAAAAATGAAGTAAACGAAAAAACCCCAAAATGCAGGCATGAATTTGCAAGCAAGTGATGAAGCAGCTCAGCAACCTGACTCTGTGTTTGATGGCTAACGATGTGGAGCTGGTGCTGCATGAGGTGGCTGCAAGGATGGCTGCCTTCTGTGCAATTCTACGGTAACATTCCTATAGGTCAGCAATGTGGCAAGCAGCTGCAGCCAACTTTCAGACCACAACTGATTACTATGGTCACTGCATGTACCTGTCCTATGCCGTATCGTACTTGCAGGTGTTCCTGCTGTAGATGGCACAGCACTGCTGACCAGACCCCAAGGAGACAGTTCTCCTTTTGGGGAAGCACCCAGCATTGTGGTGAGTTCGGCATTTATATATTTTAGTGGAGCCTATCAGGGATCTGCTGCCTCAGTGTCCATTGGGAAGAGAAACCTCCACCAGCTAGATATTTTCACCTCTGCCTGCAGATGCAGGTGTATGGGTACCAGCGGATGGGCACAGAGCTTCTCTAGTATAGCCTGACCTGTCTGGCATCCCTTTGTAGGACATTTTTTTCTTCCAAACATATCAGATAGGGGATTCTCATTGGAAAACCCATTAGTGCCAGCAAAGAAGCTGGGGGAAAAAAAATAATTTACATCAATTAGCACCATGACTCACAAAATCTAAATACCAAGAGGACAAAAAACAAAAAAGGGTCAATGGCAATCACATACTGTATTTATTTTTAATTTACTGCGTACTTACCTTGACCTCCAGGATAGAATCATACAGCACAGAAAGAGGCCATTTGGCCTATCGTGCCTGTGCCGGCTCTTTGAAAGAGCTAGCCAATTAGTCCCACTCCCCTGCTCCTTCCCCATAGCCCTGCAAATTTTTCCTTTTCAAGTCTTTATCCAATTCCCTTTTGAAAGTTTGCATTGAATCTGCTTCCACTACCTGTTCAGGCAGTGCATTCCACATCATAACAACTCACTGCGTAAAAAAAATTCTCATCTCCTCCCTGGTTCTTTTGCCAATTATCTTAAATCTGTGTCCTCTGGTTACCGACCCTCCTGCCAATGGAAACATGTTCTCCTTATTTACTCTATCAAAACCCATCATAATTTTAAACATCTCTATTATATTTCCTCTCAACCTTCTCTGCTGTAAGAGGAACAATCCCAGCTTCTCTAGTCTCTCCACATAACTGAGGTCCCTCATCTCTGGTATCATACTGACCACTGCCTAGCAATTTTGGACATCTATTCAATTGGGAGCTCTTTATGTCACAACTGCAGGAAATGGCATGCAGTACCAATCCCCACTTCAAATGTACATTAAAATGAAGCACCTATGCACTTGAGGTGGGCACATTCATTGCCAATGATCCTGCCCATGGGAAACTTCATCAGGATGCAAACCTAGTGAAGTTCCAGTGGGGCAGGACTTCCTCCGAGTTTCTACATCCGGTGGCTGCTATCAGGCGGTACAGGTGAATAAAATCTAGGCTTAAAACTCTCTCAACTCTGCCTTAATAACAAACATTCATCTTAGCCCCAGGAGACAACTCCCTATTGCACAAGTAAGCATTTCCATTTCTGTGTGAGACTGCCAGATTAGTGCTGAATTATGTGCAATTTGGTGCTGTGGACATGTGCTAGCTCATTTCACACTGGCCATTTGGCCAACAGACAGAAGAGACTTTCATTCCATCGGCGAGCGCTAGATTTAAACCTAGCTCTCAGAGGCAAGAGATAAGTATGCTCGGCCACTACATATTCGGTTTTATTCTTAAATTAAATTATTTTTCTTTCTTCCATTCCCCATCTCTCTTTGTAAGGTATGTTCTCCCTCCCTTCGGCTCCTTTCTACCCTCACATTATAAGGAACTCCATGACTGAAAGTACGGGAAGGTAACCTTATTCTCAATCTGCTGGTAGGTGAGCAAGACTGTTGTGGATGGAGTCACCTTTTGATTTTTCCATGTATTTCCACCTCAAGGAAAGAGTCTAGCTTTCAGCACCTGCACTGGCGGCTACGCTAGGGTCAAGAATTCACTGTATGGATGCAAGAAGGACCCATACATCTATGGTGCAGAGTAGCAATGTAAAGAAAGAACAAGAGAACGAAAGAACGAAATTGCATTTATATAATGCCTTTCATGACCTCAGGATATCACAAAGAGATTTACAGCCAATTAAGTACTTTTAGAAGTGTAGTTACTGTTGTAATGAAAGAAACACGGCAGCCAATTTACACACAGCAAAGTCCCATAAACAGCAATGAGAAAATTCTAGATAATCTGATTTTAGTGATGTTGGTTGAGGGATAAATATTGGCCAGGACACTGGGGAGAACTCCCCTGCTCTTCTTCAAATAGTGCCATGGGATCTTTTAATTCCACCATAGAGGGCAGATGGTGCCTCGGTTTAATGTCTCATCTGAAAGACAGCACCTCCAACAGTGCAGGACTCCCTCAGTACTGCACTGGAATGTCAGTCTAGATTTTGTGCTGAAGTCTCTGGAGGGAGACTTGAAGCCATGACCTTCCGACTCAGAGGTGAGAATGCTACCAATGAACCAATGTGTATCAATGTATTACATCAATGGTCAGCCTTAAATTTACACCTTTAATATTTGTTACAGTCTAATTGGTTATTAAAATAAAACTGAGGTACGTCACTTTAAAATATAATGGTAAACTACAAAAGGTACAGTGCTTTACTAACCTGGATTTAAAGAGTGATGGCAATGTGTTCAGGTGAAGCTGAAGGACATCCTGAGACAAACATTTGTTGTGGTAGCTACACACTTGGGTACAGACTGTTGTTACTCCTAGCTGCTGCGCATGATGAGACAGCTCCACTCCCCTTTGAAGCACAGTATTAAAGATATGAGTGTAAAGCTGCCATTTAACCACATCATTGCCTTTTTGGATTAGGTGGCATACATGGCCAGCAACTTGCAAACTCAACTGTGTGTCATCGATGAAGATAAGATCTTGGTAGGCTTCCAAGGCCTCCCACGTCCACAACATGTCCCTGGATCCACCACTCGGCAGAATACCATCTGATCTGTAAATGGGGTTGGCAAGACTGGATGAGGAACCAATGTCTGCAAGGCCGCCATGTAGAACGTCTGCATCATCAGGTACCTGGCTACTATCGACAGTGCAGATATTACAACTCGCTTGTTTCATTTTCTCTGAAACCTCCCCACCCCCAAGCTGCTCAAGGATAAATTTACTCAGAATACTCAAGATGTGCTGCTGACAGTTTTTTAAAGATTGCGATTTTATGGCATAAAGCATGGGGACAATGACTGATCTTGGGTCCATACAACAGCAAATTCCCACAGTATGCACGCCTGATAAAATTTGCACACAAGTGCTGCTTAAGCAAACTTCCTGCAGCAAGCGCAGACACTGGTGGGCACACACCGCAATGCAGCAACATCGGTCGGGATAGCAAACTTCACCATCTGAAGTCTCCTCAAACGGATTTTTGGACTGCTGACTTTTGAATGCTGCGACTGGAAGGCCAGACAGGTCTCTGTGGTGGTGCATGAATTGAGAATACTCACATCGCCTGTGCCGCTTGCGTGTACAAACAGACTGATGGAGTTGTTCTGATTTCACTTTCTTAACAGTGCTGATTATTTTCATGACACTACTGATCAGGGATTTGATATGCTCTGCTGCCTCCGCAGACTTGGGTTCATCTTTTGTGACCAACCTTTCCATTTGAAGTACCGTACTTTCAAACAGCTTAAAGCCATGGTGCTGTGTAAACTCGTGAACAAGGTCCATGGCCTGGCTGAAGAAGAAAGGATTGGAGGATGCTGTTTGTAGGGTACAGATTAGGATTTGCAAAACCACTTCCAGTAACTCTGGCACCAGTAGTACTTTGTGACGAGACTTTGAGAAGGAAAAGTCTTCGCTGAGCTCTTGCAGAGTTTTCTTTGGCCGTGGGGCAAAGGGATCTGGGCGCTTCTCAATGCCATTCTTAATCTTCAAAGTCGCCCTCAACAAGTCTGCAATATTTCTCCTTAGTGTATCTGGCATGTTACCTCTGCAATTTACGTCAACTGACATTAGATGTAACACAGTTCGTAAAAGCATTCTTTGAACAAGGGCTGCTGGTTCTGCCGTCCACCCTGCAGCAACTTCCTCAGTTTCAGATACATTACCATTGCAGCAGTCCCCAAACCCAGCCAAAAACTCTGTTAATGTGGGGACTACGCTCGCCGCTAATGCTGGATTGTGATTTAAGGCCATATCAAACTTACAAACTTTTTCTAACAGAGACAACAAAACATGACAGAGATCAAATGGTGTATTCTCCATCTTACTTAAAATGGATGACTCCATATCTACTTCTTGCAGTGGAATGGTTTGATTCCTACATTCTAAACTCGAGCTATCCTGTGCAACTTCTCCAACTCTTAAGGATGGGAGTTGACTGCCCCTAGTGGAGCTGTAGTCCTCTCTTGGATGGCATGTTACAAAAGGCTGCAAAGTTTGCTGTCGTCTTTGTCTGATCATGATTGAACTCTGGTCGTCTGAATTGGCTTCGGAATCAGAAGTGGAAAGCGGGGTTTTCCTGGCATCCCTCAAAGAGTAGCGGTGAGTGTTTCGACGTTGTCGTCTGGTCTTCCAGTTGCTGGTGCTGTATCGTGATGGTACCTGAGCATATAAAGCTGAGCTTCCGTCTGGGGTGCGAGCCGGTTTTTCCTGAGGCGATTTAGATGCAGAATATTTGGTCTCTTTGGTAAACAAAAGGTCTTCCAGTGCAGATAGATTATAATCTAAGAAACAAAATAAAAATTATGAAAAGGTATTTCTTAATAAAGATTTGATCAGATTCCAATTGGATATGGTAAAACTTTATTAACTTCATAGAATCATAGAAAGTTACGGCACAGAAGGAGGCCATTCCGCCCATTGAGTCCATACCGGCCAAAAACGAGCTATCCAGCTGAATCCCACTTTCCAGCGCTTGGTCCAGAGCCCTGTAGGTATCGGCACTTCAAGTGCACATCCAAGTACTTTTTAAATGAGTTGAGGGTTTCTGCCTCTACCACCCTTTCATGCAGTGAGTTCCAGACCCCCACCACCCTCAGTGAAAAGATTTCTCCTCAGCTCCCCTCTAATCCTTCTACCAATTACTTTAAATCTATGCCCCCTGGTCACTGACCCCTCTCCTAAGGGAAATAGGTCCTCCCTATCCATTCTATCTAGTCCTGTCATAACTTTATACAGCTCAATTAAATCTCCCCTCAGTCTCCTTTGTTCCAAAGAAAACAACTCCAGCCGATCCAATATTTTCTCATAGCTAAAATTCTCCAGCCCTGGCAACATCCTCGTAAATCTCCTCTGTACCCTCTCTAGTGCAATCACATCTTTCCTGTAATGTGGTGACCACAACTGTACGCATTATTCAAGCTGTGGCCTAATCAATGTTTTACACAGTTCTAACATAACCTCCCTGCTCTTATATTCTATGCCTCGGCTAATAAAGGATCAGCATATGCATGTGTCTAAGCTGAAGTTATCAGTACAGAACAAGAATTATATTACCCATTCCATCCTGGGTGGGGTATCTATTTCTAACTCTTCTGGCTTCTATTGCCTCTCACTCTTCTCGCTTTTACACTTAAAGTCTCAGACCCCTCCAATGATACCCCAAAAGAATGGAACTGCAGTGACATGCATCCAATCAATTATTTCCCAAAACAACACTTATTTGTCCAGATGGAACAGGACCTTATAAACCCCCTTATCTCTCCTTATGCTTAGAACAATGTTTCCCTGTCCTTGAAGCTGATGGATCATCCTATAGGCCTTGAAGCTAACGGGAGTTCTAGCTAGCCTCATCATTTTAGTATGTCTGAAGGAATGAAGGTACCCTTGTGGAGTGAAAATACCATTGTGTTCTTTCCCCCATAGTTTGCAATAACAGGATGCTCATGGGCTGTTGGTCGTCCTGCAGCCTCAGCAAGTTAATTCACGAGCAGTCTATCTGTTGACGTAGCAGTTTCAACTAGAGGCAGACTATTTAACCCTTTCAAGCCCGACACCCCTAAATATCTTTTAAAACCTAAAACCTATATTTCCTTACATATTGTACAAAATGCTCCAACATAGTGTTTAGATATCAAGAAAATTTTTTAGCACAAAACAATCTCATCATACACCACTTATTACCGAGGAAACAAGTAGTAAGGACCTATACAATGTGTTGAAATTTTGTTAAATACAGGCCCTAAATTTACTGATATGTAGCTTGTGAGCAACCATGACTATAACTGTTGCATGATATTGCCAATTAGGCTCTACCAATCATTGATGAGGGCTTCTGCACAAACAAAATAATTAAAAGTTGATGATTATGAGGTTCCTTCCTATACGGAGGACAGCAGTTAATGTTTATTGAGGATAAGTTGTATTAATTTTTACCTTTTCCTTTCTTCATAGAAACTTAGAGGTTTTTTTGTATAAACTAATTACCATGATAAAATTGTGTAGCATTAAATAACAACATTAAATATATTTTTAAATGAAACCTAGTTTTTCTGTATTCTCTGACCCATTATCTGTCATTTCCCATAAAATGCTAATCTTATCGTTAGTGCTGTGAATAATGAGTTGCCAAACTGGTAGGGTCTTCTCCATTAAAAATAAAAACTTGCTCTTACATCGCATCTAATTCCATCTCTCAGAAATGTCCGAAAGAACTTCATGTACAATGTGTAATACAGTGACTGTTGATATGTAGGCAAGCAGGACAGTATTTTATGCACAGCAAGATCCTATGAACAGCAATAACCAGTTAATCTGTTTTTGGTGATGTTGATTGAAGGAGGAATGTAGACCAGAGTACTGGTTGTGACTGGGAGAACTCCCAAGCTTTTCGTCAAATGCCAATAATTTTTAACATCCACCTGAACAGAAGATGTAGACAGTGCCTCAGTTTAACATCTTGTTGATTGACAGCATCTCTGACAATGCAGCACGTCCTTAGTACTCTTCAAATTTTTGCTTCAGGCGCCGAGGCCCTAAGCTCTGGAATTCCCTGCCTAAGCCTCTCTATCTCGCTCTCCCTCCCTCTCCTCCCTTAAGACCCTCCTAAAAACCCATCTCTTTCAGCAAGCTTTTGGTTACCTGCCCTAATATCTCCTTCTTTTGCTCGGCATCCAATTATTTCTGATTACGTCTGTGAAGAAATCAAGACATTTTTCTACATTAAAGGCACCATATAGGAGGCACAGTAAAATGTGTAGATGGGAGCAGGAAATTACAAATGGCTATAGACAGACTAGGGAGAGTGGGAAAAACTATGGCAGACAGAGTCATATAGAATATAGTGGAATTTTACAGCACAGTAACAGGCCATTCGGTCCAACTGGTCAATGGCGGTGTTTATGCTCCACATGAGCCTCCCCCCTCCCACCCTACCTCATCTAACCTAAGCAACATATCCTTCTATTCCTTTCTCCCTCATGTACTTATCTGGCTTCCCCTTAAATATATCTATGCTATTTGCCTCAACCATTCCATGTGGCAGCAAGTTCCACATTCCAACCACTCTCTGGGTAATGTACAACTCCTTAAGCACTTTGTGAATCAGGTGTGACACCACATTAGGTTTACGCAGTATCAAACCGAAGCAGTGAAGCAGAAATAATTTTGCACCATCACTGAACTGGTTTTGTAATTGCAACCTTAGTTCATGAAGTGATTTGCAATAACCCTCGGGCTGCTCCACTGAATATTTATTGAATACTAAGTTAGCAGAGGATTGGAATACAAAGAAGATTAAGTTTATGGTTGTAATCCTTACCGTTACTTTTCTGGCAACAGTAATAAGAACAACCCATTTTAGGTGGTTAATGTAATTTAAGTTTTATGGAATGAGTTTCACATTTGCTAAGTCAAAATGGGAAAAACAGATATAGATATTGCTAATGGTTCATAACCTAATTAGGAAAACAGCTACACAAAGTGGTTTGTCATTTTATAGCTTCCCTGTATCTCTGACTATTATTCACTGGTGCAAAGCAATGACCAGCATTGCTGTGAATTCATTTATACATTTATGTCAAAAGAGCATTACAAATCAAATTACCACTATCTAAAGATATAATATTGCATATAGCACACACTTCCTTCCAAAAAACCTTATTTCTATTGTCACAATCTTGAATAAAAACTTTTATTCAACACTTAAAATTGCTGTCAGGATTTAGTTACCAGCCTGCTGCCACTACGTGACAATGTAGCCTCTCCTGCTCCTGTTTGTTACCCAGCTACTGAGCGAATACCAGCCACTGCTCTAAACCTGATGTTTCTGTTCCCTGTTTTAGAAATTGCCTGCAAATTTCTCTCTGTTTCAAATAATGTTAATATTTTTGTGTATTTTCTATTTGTGTTAAAACCTTTTGCTCTATTTGTAAATTTTCTTTGCTCTGTAGTTTCTGATTCCAAGCCACTCTCTCTGAATGCAGCCTGCCCCATCGCCTTACTGGCCAGCAGCCCCAACCCGCCCTCTTAGATTTTGCCAACTTTTTCTTTTTTGGTCCTTGGCCTTTGAGCCCAGCCTGTCCACTTCTATAAATCAATCAGTCCCAGCCTCATTGATTTTTTTTGCCTCTCTTCCTGGCCCTGCTCAGCTTCCCCACTCCAACCCCAGCTCTGCTTTCAAAAAAAACCTTCCTTATTTGCATTTTATCTAAGGCAAATGATCCTATCCAAACAGTGCCGCTTTCTTCTGTTCACTTCTCCATGCAAGATTTTTAATTGCTTATGATTATAGACTAGCACATGAGGGAGAAAGGAATAGAAGGATATGCTGATAGGGTTAGATGAAGAGAGGTGAGAGGAGGCTCATGTGGAGCTTAAACACCGGCATGGACCTGTTGGGCAGTGTTACCTGTTTCTGTGGTGTAGACTCTATGTCTGAGACTGTGAAAGAGGCTAACGTGACCAGTACAATCAATTGACGGCCAGTTATAAATGGAAATCAAAACTCAGCTCATATATCCAGGAGATAACTGACATCTCTAGAATCATGAACTTTGTATCAAAAGGTATCCGGTAGGAGGGGGTGGGGGCAGAAGAGGACGACTTAGTCAGAGAAATTTTGAACAGCAATTGATCTCTCGATCAGAAAATTGAGCTCTGGGGAACTGTTAGCTTCTTGTCAAGAAATAGTAACAGGTATGTCTCTAAAGGAAGGGAGACATGTTTAACCTAAAAATCGAATCTTGAAGGCAGTCAATATTATAAATCTGTTCGTTTTTTTTGAGATTATACAAGGGGATGTTTATTTTCTTAAGCTTTCACTTCTGAGACTTGTTTTCAGGCACTGCTTTTGCAAAGGTTAATGGTAAAACTCTAGTAATGGGAAGATTAAGTTCTCTCAATATCAGAGGCCACAAATTATATCATCAGAAAGATGGTCAGCACCCACAGTACTTCATCCAGAGGATCGTGTGGCAGGAGCTTGGAATGGCATTGATGTAAACTAAACCACATCATTTTCTCAGCTGAACTAAAACAGGATATTATACCCATGAAAAGCAACAAAAAAAACCCATGAAAAACAGCCTAAGGTTATGAAGAGAAAACTATCATTTGCTCCAAAAGGCAAGTTGTCAAAAAGGTGTTGAAGTCTAGCTGACTCAAGGAATTCTTAGAATGACAGATTCTGAGCAGCTGCAAGTAAGGTCATTCACTGCCACAGCAGGTATTTCTCGAGCCGTGTAGAAGAATTTCAATCTCCTGATCGCTTGTCCAGGCAGAAATTAATTTTGCCTATGTGCAGAATACTAATTTTAAAGAGTCAAAATGGTTAAGAAAGTGACTTTGGAGAAAAAGAGCCAATCTAGCACTAAGAGGTACAGTGTCGTAGAGAAATTGTTTCCACTTTTGGGGGACTCCAAAACCAGAGGTCATAAATATAAAATAGTCCATAATAAATCCAATTGGGAATTCAGGAGAAACTTCTTTACCCAAAGAGTGGTGAGAATGTGGAACTTGCTACCACATGGAGTGGTTGAGGCGAATAGCATAGATGCATTTAAGGGGAAGCTAGATAAGCACATGCGGGAGAAAGGAATAGGTGGATATCTGATAGGGTTAGATGATGTAGGGTGGGAGGAGGCTTGTATGGAGCACAAACGCCAGCATAGACCAGTTGGGCCGTTTGGCCTGTTTGTGCTGTAGTTTTTATGTAACTCGATGATTGATGTCAGCTGTAGTGCAACCACCAAGCCCTTCCATGTTGAGAAGAGCAAACAAAAAAGGATTGGAGGATTGCAAATATATACATTTTTATTTATTTTTATATATATATATAAATAAATAAATAAATAAAATAAGAACAGGAGTAGGCCATTCAGCCCCTCGTGCCTGCTCCACCATTTGATAAGATCATGGTTGATCTGTGATCGAACTCCATATACCCGCCTTTGGCCCATATCCCTTAATACCTTTGGTTGCCAAAAAGCTATCTATCTCAGATTTAAATTTAGCAATTGAGCTAGTATCAATTGCCGTTTGCAGAAGACAGTTCCAAACTTCTACCACCCTTTGTGTGTAGAAATGTTTTCTAATCTCGCTCCTGAAAGGTCTAGATCTAATTTTTAGACTGTACCCCCTACTCCTAGAATCCCCAACCAGCGGAAATAGTTTCTCTCTATCCACCCTATCTGTTCCCCTTAATATCTTATAAACTTCGATCAGATCACCCTTTAACCTTCGAAATTCCAGAGAATACAACCCCAATTTGTGTAATCTCTCCTCGTAACTTAACCCTTGAAGTCCGGGAATCATTCTCGTAAACCTACGCTGCACTCCCTCCAAGGCCAATGTGTCCTTCCGAAGGTGCGGTGCCCAAACTGTTCACAATACTCCAGGTGTGGTCTAACCAGGGTTTTATATAGCTGCAGCATAACTTCTGCCCCCTTGTACTCTAGTCCTCTAGATATAAAGGCCAGCATTCCATTAGCCTTTCTGATTATTTTTTCTGCACCTGTTCATGATCGATTGTAGATCGAATCGGGCCAGGACCTACTCCGTTAATGGTAGGGCGTTGGGGAGAGTTATAGAACAAAGAAATCTAGGAATACAGGTTCATAGCTCCTTGAAAGTGGAGTCACAGGTGGATAGGGTGGTGAAGAAGGCATTCAGCATGCTTGGTTTCATTGGTCAGAACATTGAATACAGGAGTTTGGATGTCTTGTTGAAGTTCTACAAGACATTAGTTAGGCCACACTTGGAATAGTGTGTACAGTTCTGGTCACCCTATTATAGAAAGGATATTATTAAACTAGAAAGAGTGCAGAAAAGATTTACTTGGATGCTACCGGGACTTGATGGTTTGACTTATAAGGAGAGGTTGGATAGACTGAGACTTTTTTCCCTGGAGAGTAGGAGGTTTAGGGGTGATCTTATAGAAGTCTATAAAATAATGAGGGGCATAGATAAGGCAGATAGTCAAAATCTTTTCCCAAAGGTAGGGGAGTCTATAACGAGGGGGCATAGATTTACGGTGAGAGGGGAGAGATACAAAAGGGTCCAGGGGGGCAATTTTTTCACTCAAAGGGTGGTGAGTGTCTGGAACGAGCTGCCAGAGGCAGTAGTAGAGGCGGGTACAATTTTGTCTTTTAAAAAGCATTTGGACAGTTACATGGGTAAGATGGGTATAGAGGGATATGGGCCAAGTGCAGGCAACTGGGACTAGCGTAGTGGTATAAACTGGGCGACATGGACATGTTGGACCGAAGAGCCTGTTTCCATGTTGTAAACTTCTATGATTCTATTCTATGACACTTCAATGATCTATGTACCTGAACCCCTAAAATGACACACACACACTTCTATACACACGCATTAGTGCATCTCCAATGGTATTGGGCGGCATTTCTCTCCTGCAAATTGGTGAACGTCAACTGAAAATCAGGAAAGCGGGGGGGGGTGACTCGCCACACCATTGATGGCCAAGGTCTGCATGATGCAATTTTTAGGCACGTCTGTAAATGGGTGAGCACTCGCTTGCCTGTTTCGAGCGGGAGATTGCTCTAATTTGCAAATCGGGGTCCCACGCCAATTGTAGGACCCCGTTTGCAAATCTCAGGTACAAATGGGAGGAATCACACATGCCCCGCCCATTTATACCAGGTAGTGAGCAGACTAAAGAAAAGATACTCAAATTTTTTGGCGAGAATTTGTGGGACCAGGAGGGCTCTCCTCCTCCCAGGCCCAACCTGCCAGCTGGCTCAGCGTAACAGCCAGCCAATCTCCCATGCCCCACAACTGGTGAGATGCAGCACCACGCCCGTTTGGTGCCCTCAACTCACCAGCGGCATCCAAATGAGGCCCTGCATTTTTAGAAAGAAATAATGGCTACTGAGTTATAAGAGACAAATACACAAACAGACTGTCTAGGATCAGAACCGAAGGAAGTCAGAGTAGTTTGTGAGGCTGTGTTGAAGTTATTTATGTTTATAGATTCCTTTTGCCTCTAGTCTGTGTTTCAAAGAGAGACAGTTTTGACTGGTTGGCTAAGATACTTTTATCTTTCTTTGTACCAGATTTACCATTAAAGCAAAGACAGACCGTTTCGCTTTCTGTCATAACTCTGAGCCAGGATTCTCAGGCGCCTGAAATACCTATTGACTGTCACCCGTGGCTGAGTGGTAGCATTCTCACATTCTCACCTCTGAGTCAGAAGGTCGTGGATTCAAGCCCCACTCCAGAGACTTTAGCGTGTAATCTAGACTGACATTTCAAAGGACGGCACCTCTAACAGTGCAGAACTGTGGGAGTTCTGCACGGTCAGAGGTGCCGTCCTTTGGATGAGACATTAAAGAGAGGCCCCGTCTGCCCTCTCAGGTGAATGTAAAACATCCCATGGCACTATTTCAAAGAAGAGCAGGGAAGTTCTTCCTGGTGTCCTGGCTAATATTTATCCCTCGTCCAATGTCACTAAAAAAAATTATCTGGTCATTATCACATTGTTGTTTGTGGGACCTTGCTGTGCGCAATTTGACTCCCGCTTTTCCTACATTACATCAGTGACTACACTTCAAAAGTACTTCAATAGCTGTAAAGCGCTTTGGGATGTCCTGAGGTCATGAATGGCGCTATATAAATGCAAGTTCTTTCTTTCTTCTTTATAATTACATATTTCTAGAACACAATTACAAGTACTCTGAAAAAGGACTTCAAGGATTTTGAAACACTTATGTTGACCTAAGAGAATATTTTTAAGGTGCGGATTAGAATCATAGAAAAGTTACAGCACAGAAGGAGGCCATTCGGCCCATTGAGTCCGTGCCGGCTCTATGCAGCAGCAATCCAGCTAGTCCCACTCCCCCGCCCTATCCCCGCAGTCCTGCAAATGTTTTCCTTTAAGTGCTTATCCAGTTCCCTTTTGAAAGCCACAATTGAATCTGCCTCCACCACCCCCCCCGGCAGTGCATTCCAGATCCTAACCACTCGCTTCTTGACCCTTCCGCAATGGGAACAGTTTCTCTCTACCTATTCTGTCCAGACCCTTCATGATTTTGAATACCTCTATCAAATCTCCTCTTAATCTTCTCTGTTCCAAGGAGAACGACCCCAGCTTCTCCAGTCTATCCACGTAACTAAAGTCCCTCGTCCCTGGAATTATTCTAGTAAATCTTTTCTGCACCCTCTCTAAGGCCTTCACATCTTTCCTAAAGTGGTGCCCAGAACTGGACACAATACCCCAGTTGTGGTCGAACCAGTGTTTTATAAAGGTTCATCATGACTTCCTTTCATTTGTACTCTATGCCTCTATTTATAAAGCCCAGGATCCCGTATGCTTTCTTAACTGCTTTCTCAACCTGCCCTGCCACCTTCAACGATTTGTGCACATATACCCTCAGATCGCTCTGTTCCTAAACCCCTTTTAGAATTGTGCCCTCCAGTTTATATTGCCTCTCCTTGTTCTTCCTACCGAAATGTATCACTTTGCAATTTTCTGCGTTAAATTTCATCTGCCACATGTCTGTCCATTCCACCAGCCTGTCTATATCCTCTTGAAGTCTATCATTATCCTCCTCACTGTTCGCTACACTTCCAAGTTTTGTGTCATCTGTAAATTTGGAAATTGTGCCCTGTACACCCAAGTCCAAGTCATTAATTTATATCAAGAAAAGCAGTGGTTCTCGTACCGACAACTGGGGAACACTACCTCCCTCCAGTCTGAAAAACAACTGTTTACCACTACTCTCTGCTTCCTGTTACTTAGCCAATTTTGTATCCATGCTGCTACTGCCCCTTTTATTCCATGGGCTTCAATCTTGATGATAAGACTATTATGCGGCACTTTATCAAACACCTTTTGAAATTCCATATACACAACATCAACCGCATTGCCCTCATTGACCCCCTCTGTTACTTCATCAAAAAACTCTATCAAGTTAGTTAAACAGGACTGTAGATTACGGACTGTATTTTTTAAATATGTAATTTATCCCTTATTCTGTATAATTTTACTTCTTGCAATAATTTTAATTAGTTTTAGCTTGAACTATATGGTCAGTGGGTGTTTTCTGCTGATTGCGCTGCCTCAACTGAAATTAGCTCAGTGCACACTAGGGCTATGTAACATATAATGTGATGCATTTACATACTGGGGTGCTGGTGGACAAGGTGGGTGGGTCATACTATTTCCAGCACGTACACCAAAGGTAAGAGGATTCATTATTCATCCTGTTGCGGGTTACCTCAGATACTTCAAGCAGTAGGTTACGTTTTGATTCCTAGGAAACTAATTAACTTTTGAATTGCGCACAAGTATTGGGAAGAAGCCTAAATTGCATCATTGAAATAACGACTGAGGCCTCAACGTATCCTTGCTGATATGTCCAACTAACTGATGAGCTCATTTAACACTCAAATAAAGCAGCAACACTACTGAAATTCTAACACACTGCTGTTAAAATCATTTACAAATAGATAAAAAGCTGACAGGGAAAGCAATGAAATTCTAGCAGAGGAATCGTGTTTGGATCTTAGGGCTTGTTTTTAAGGGAAAAAGATTCATTGTAAAAATCCACCTCAAAGGCAGATATACTAAAATTAATTAAAGGTTGTGAGAGTTAACAGAATTCTTTGGAAAAAAACAGTACTCAATCATTCAAAATGACAAAAGCATATTTTTAAGTTTACTTTCAATTTTATGCAGTTTCAAACTCTCAAAGTGAATGACAAGTACAGAAAGAGATTAATAAGAACTACAACCGAATAATATTGACAAGCCATGGCGGCATCACAGCTGAACCCAATACAGTTAATTGAAGGCAATTAAAATGTAAGACTACTAAATCAGTTAAAGAATGGCTCATTTCCTGGCAATCCCACTCATCTAAGTGATGCTGGAGAATGCCCTGTTCTAGTTATTACGCTGCTTGATTGTGCTGATTCATAGGAGATTTTACGTTCGGACGTATGCTAATGAGTTTGTGCAGAAACTTGAGCATAAGTTCACCTCGGCAAAATCAACGCAGTGTCCAGCACATTGAGCGTATTTTGCCGACTGCATCCCTAGCGGAAACTCCATGCCATAGTCTTGATTAAGCATGTCTAGTGTATGTTTAATTTTTTTAGGCATATTCTCACTTCATGCACAAAGACACATGTTTGATACCAATGACATCGCAGGGCACGTGCAAGTTTATTTGGCATTATCTCAAAGGAGTCTATCATTATTTTGTTTGTTTTTAGGGTGGAGTTGGTCGGATTGACCCATGAAAGATTACAGTGAATCTCAAATTCATTCAGGAAGATTGAGGCACAGTTGAAGTGCTTATGTGGGAATCTCAACTGCTAAGATCTCAGATGGTTAGAGAATTATCGTTATTTTTCTGGTGCCACCAAAGCATTTCATACATTCTGGCATGAACGAGGTGTTTTGTTCAGGTCCTATCATGCACTTCTGTTCTTCGGTAATATAACATTTTTCTAACCACACTGTTGCAAATTAAGTTTGAGAGTAAATTCATTGGATTTGCTACTCCAAGAAAATATGGCACCAAGTCCTACCCTACAATCAAGTCTAAACAAGTCCAATCTACTCCCATTATAAGATCATGGGAATTCTGAACTTTCTCCATAGCTAAAGAATGAAAATCTGTGCGCAGTTCATGTTTCTTCCAGAGCAAAGTCCTGTTCCTTGTAGCTTTTTTAAAAATACACACAGAAATGCTCAAGTTTCAGTTATTCTGACAATGTGAGCACATAACAAGCTGGTGCACATCAAATCTGAACTGTGAAATTCAACCGAGGCACATCAATTCCTTTTGCCACATATCATGCATCTATAATGCTTTTAAATGGGAATGCAGATTACAA
Source organism: Heptranchias perlo (assembly GCF_035084215.1). NCBI lineage: Eukaryota > Metazoa > Chordata > Chondrichthyes > Hexanchiformes > Hexanchidae > Heptranchias > Heptranchias perlo. The sequence continues at coordinate 23,726,504 of NC_090329.1, forward strand.
AACATTTACTCTAATCCCATCAAGAATTTTCAGCAATCCGATAAATCGGACAAGCACCTCGCAACAAAAACAAACAAAAGGATCTGTGAACAGCTCCATAAGTATTACCAGAAGCAAAGATTTTTAAACATACATATAGGAATAGTAAGACAGACCTGGAGCTTTCTTTTCTTGAACAGGTATCTTCCAAACAAGGGGGAGAAGTGACAGGAGTAGAGTAAGTAATTCCTCTCTGCAGGTTAATTCCTATCAAAAGACCATGACAAATGACAGTTAGATCGTATTCAAAGTGAGCCTCCAACCAATTGCCTGAAAAATTTCCAAGAGTCTGGAATCAGAAGCAATACTTCAGGCATATCGTCCAATCAGAAAATGCTGCTGGCATTTTACACCTCTCTGTGAATGCTGCTAATAATAAGGCAGTTCAAACCTTTCATGTTGAAAGAATTCCTCACTGCGGAGCGAAGAGACACATCAAGTGAAAATTAAAAACAAATAATGTGTGTTCTGAGAAAAGATTAAATAAGAAACATAGTCAAGTTGTTATTTTCAGAGCTGCTACTACAGTCCAGTGAGATGGCAATGTTAAATATTTAAGAGACCTCACTCCAACTGCTACAGTCATAATCATTGCATTGACCACATTTTAACACATCAGATCTTTATCTTTCCGGACCATGACAATTTTGACACGGCTATCTCTGGGGATATTCAAATCATGGATGTCTTTGTTTCTCAGCTCCATTAAAAATTAGTTCTGGACATGGAGCTTTAAGGTAACTGAAGCTAACAATGGAAGAAAGGAACACCTTCATTAATTTTGTTGCAAACAACGCTTTAACTCAAATAACCAATTCTTCTGATAACCGGCAGTTTTTAAAATATCTATTTCAGAAGAAAGACTTGCATTTACATGGTACCTAATTACAAGTCAGAAATATCTCAAAAGCTTCAGATGTAACAAATTACTTTAAAGTGCAATTGCTAAAGTAAACAAATGTTTTGCACACAGCTAGTTTCCAGGTAAAGCAATCAGATGAACGATTAGGAAGAACAAGGAAAGGTAATATAAACTAGAGGGCACAACTCTAAAAGAGGTACCGGAACATAAAGATCTGGGGGTATATATGCACAAATCGTTGAAGGTGGCAGGGCAGGTTGAGAAAGCGGTTAGAAAAGCATACGGCTTTATAAATAGAGGCATGGGCCACAAAGGTATGCCGGTGATGGACTGGGGTTGACAATTGTAAACAATTTTACAACACCAAGTTATAGTCCAGCAATTTTATTTTAAATTCACAAGCTTTCGGAGGCTTCCTCCTTCGACGAAGGAGGAAGCCTCCGAAAGCTTGTGAATTTAAAATAAAATTGCTGGACTATAACTTGGTGTTGTAAAATTGTTTACAATCCACAAAAGTATGGAAGTCATGATGAACCTTTATAAAACACTGGTTCGGCCACAACTGGAGCATTGTGTCCAGTTCTGGGCACTGCACTTCAGAAAAGATGAGAAGACCTTAGAAAGGGTGCAGAAAAGATTTACGAAAATGATTCCAGGGATGAGGGACTTTAGTTACGTGGATAGACTGGAGAAGCTGGGGTTGTTCTCCTTGAAACAGAGACTTGCGAGGAGATTTGATAGAGCTTTTCAAAATCACAAAGGGTCTAGACAGAGTAGAGAGAGAGAGAGAAACTGTTCCCAGTGGCGGAAAGGTCAAGGACCATAGGACATGGATTTAAGGTGATTGGCAAAAGAACCAAAGGTGACATGAGGAAAAGCTTTTTTACACAGTGAGTGGTTAGGATCTGGAATGCACTGCCCAAGGGGGTGATGGAGGCAGATTCAATCATGGCCTTCAAAAGGGAACTGGATAAATACTTGAAAGGAAAAAAATTGCAGGGCTACAGGGAAGGGACAGGGGAATGGGACTAGCTGGATTGCTCTTGCATAGAGCCGGCGCGGACTCGATGAGCCGAATAGCCTCCCTCCGTGCTGTAACCTTTCAATGATTCTATGATTAGTGCTATTGAGGGATGAATGTTGGTCAGAGCACCAGGAGAATTCCATGAGTGTGAAGGGATCGTTCAAGCCCATCGGAACAAGCAAATAGGTCTCGCTTTAATGGCTCATCTGAGGACAGTGTCGTGACAATACCTAGATTGTGTTCAAATATTTCAAACCTGAAAAAAGTTTAATTGTGCTCCCATGTCATCCTATTTTTTGCCTTGGCTATTTCAAACTCCAGATATTTGAGTGATTTGAGCAGCAGGCAAACAAAACTAAGATACCTTTGTAAGCAGACGATGTTCTTTTATCTAAGCTTACCTCACCTGGGTGCTGGAGTGTTTTTGGCAGTAAAGGTCAGTTATAACCTCCATGATTTGGGAATTGTTCTTATTGCATTGAACTGTCTCAGGTTAAGGGAGTAGGAGGAATTACTTTAATGTAATTGGCAAAAGAACCAGAGGAGAGTGGAGGACATTTTTTTTACGCAGCGAGTTGTTATGATCTGAAATGCACTGCCTGAAATGGTGGTGGAAGCAAATTCAATAGTAACTTTCAAAAGGGAATTGGATAAATACTTGAAGGGGAAAAATTTGCAAGGCTATTGGGAACGAGCAGGGGAATGGGACCATTTGGATAGTTCTTTCAAAGAGCCAGCACAGGCACACTGGGCCGAATGGCCTCCTAAGGTGCTATATTATTCTATTACCCCAGCCAGGACATTAGTCCAAATATTTACCAACTTTCACTCGTGTCCTTTGGTCCTAGCTTCCTGGCTTATGTTGCAGTAATATCCTAAGTTTACCTCAACCATACCATTTTATATTTTACATACCTTTATGAGGTCCCCGTTTAACCACCTATTTTCAGTACTGTAGAACTAAGATTCTCTACTCTTTCCTCATGACTTATCTTTTATATATTTTATATTTATGATCTCTAGTTTTGGACTCCCCACAAGTGGAAACATCTTCTCTATGTCCATATCATATGGAATTCTACTATCTACTTTATCTGTAACACTTAAAAGACATCAAGCTAGTTTGTCAAGCAAGATCTTCCTCTACTGAATCTATGCTGGCTGAGGTAGACAGTTCAGTACACAGGGACAGTGTAGAAAGAGAGAACGGGAGTTATAGATACAGGAAACTCCTTAATTACTGGAACTGTCAAATAGGTATTTAGTTTGAACAATAGTGGAGCAGACAGTGACACTGCGGCATCATAGAGCAAGGGACTATGTAGGAGGGAGAGATGAGTGGACCACAAGGTTAAGAAAATGGTGGTAGTGGCAGATTCTACAGTCAGGGGAATAGACAGCCTTTTTTGGAATTGTGATCCAGAGTCCCAGTTGGTATGCAGCCTCCCTGGTGCCAGGGTGAAGGATATCACAGGACAGGTGAAACAAAATCTGGGAAAGGCGAGAGAGCAGCAAAACACTGTGATGCATGTTAAAACCAATGACTTGGATAGAAGTACATTTGAGGTCTTGCAGAAGGAGCTTAAGGAGTTAGGCACTAGACTGATAAACAAGACCTTAAGGGTAGTAATCTCTAGATTGCTTCCCGTAGTATGCAATGGATAGTTTATGGAGTGGATGATTAGCAGGTCAATGCGTGGCTACTGCACTGACGCAGGAGGGAATGGTTCTCAATCTCGGGGCACTGGATTGAGCTCTGGAACAAAGGAAGGCTATAAGCAAGCGAGGGCCATCACCTGAACCTAAATTGTATCAATGTCCTTGTAAAGTAAATAGAGCAGTAGGAGGGGATTTAAACGAGTATGGCAGATGTGTGGCGAAATTTGCGACTCAAATGGGACAGGAGGATTAATAAAGCTGTTGGAGTAGAAGCAGAAGTCATAGCTAAAATAAATAAATAGTGAGAAAATTTCAGAGGAGAAAGGGAAAGTAGGAGGCTTTAAGATAGTGAGGGTGCGAGAGATATCAAAAAATTAAATGAGATGACGAGGAAAAAGAATAAGGATCAATGTTACAAAAACTGGAATCAGGATTGAGCAGTATATATGCACAAAGCATTCAGAACAAAATAAGAGAGTTGAAGCATTAATAATTATGGAGGGATATGATCTGGTAGCTATAATGGAGATGTGGGTTAGGTTCAAACAGGACTGGTTATAATGTTTTCAGGAGATAGAAAGAGATAAAAGGGGATGATGTGGCAGCATTAATAAAGGATTCATTCATAGCACTAGATCTTAAGAATGTTCAAGGGGATTGCATAAAGACAGAATCCATATGGATAAAGTTAAGGAATAGCAAGGAAAATGGTACAATTCTTAGGTCCATTACAGGCCACAAACCATCGAAATGAGGTAGAAAGAGAGATCTGCAGATACTTCAGAAAGATATTACAGAACAACAAGGCGTTATATTTGGGAGATTTTAACTATCCCAAGATAAGACTAGGAAAACGGTAATCGAAGTGCATCCAAGACTGCTTCCCAGATCAGTATGTTTCTAATTCAACAAGGAAAGAGATGTTAGACGATTTAGGTCTGGGGAATAAAGTGGGGGGAAGTAACTGATGAGAATAGGATAGCAATTGAGAAATAGCGACTACAACACAGTTAGGCTTATTGTAAAAAATAGAAAAAGTTAATGAACAGTTAAAGATAAAGGTGCTGGCCTAGAAAAAGGATAACGGATCAGCAGTGCTGAATCTTCAAATATGAGATGCATGGAGTACAAATTGATATATTTCTATAAGAGGATGTATCAAACGATACAAGCTCCATGGATAGAGAGATTAAAACTAAACTAAAACTTAAAAAAGGGAGGCATTTGATAAAACTAGTCTTAACAGTACTGAAGAAAATCATAAGGAAAGTGTAGTGGAGAAGTACAAAGGCAGATTAGAAGAACTAAATGAGAATACAGTACAAAAATAGCTGGCAGATAATATAAAAGGAAATAAGCATAGTAAAAGTAAAACAATAGTTAGAGAACATAGGACTGCTCAGGGACGAAGGCAAAATCTAGTTGTGGAGGTTCAAGGTATGGAAGAGATATTAAATATTTTGCATGAATTTTTAGAGATCTCAGTGGAAGCTAGAATGTAGCTGTACTAGAGGAGAATATGGAACATTTCTCAGAATTAATTGTAGAAAAGGAGTTGCTTCTGAAGACATTAGAAAGACTCGAGGTGTGTCAGTCACCAGGCCCCGATGGCACACCATAGACTGTTGAGGGAAGTCAGAAAGGACCCAGCAAAAGCTCTGACCTCAATTTTTCAATCCTCGGATATGTAAATTGTACTGTAGAACAAGGTGGTAGCCTACGTGATGCCCCCATTCAAGAAAGAACAGAAGGATAAACTGGGTAACTGTAGCCCAGTGAGTCTAATATAATTGTGGGCAGACTCTTAGAATACATAATTTAAGATCAAATTAGTAAACATTTAGACATTTTTGAGATGATCAAGCCAGCACAGATTTGTTCAAATGCTCCAATCACGGAATATAGGACAACCTGAAAGGGGAAGTCCATGCCTGTCTCATTGCCTTCTCAAAGCCTACAGTTTGGAGTCGAGAATCATTGAGGTAAACATGAGACATCCCCATTGCCATGAAGTAAACTACTTCAGTACCTGATCAATGATGGAATCCAAGGTACTAAGCAGTAGGTATCCTCGACCCTGAACTAGGTATTCTCCCAATGCGACCATGTGGCTTTCTTCCTCCTCTTCCTTGCCCTCGGACCTCTGAGCCACAGCATTGCAAAGCTGATGCACATCTGTCAGGAATTCCCGTGCCAACGTGTTACAGGCACTGCTCATGTCTGAGCTGTGGAAAGAAGCAAAAGCTGTTCAGAATGTTTCATGAGTAGACAATGCCACAATCTCCTTTATACAACTCTCAGATTTCCTTGCTACAATATTTGAAAGGTTTACCTCCTATAGTGATTACAAAAGTAAAGTTTTTGACTTTTAACACAACAGAACAGTAGATGAGTGATAAGACTACTTGTCAAGCACCTTCTACATTACACTGGCATCTATCAGACAATGTGAAAAATTGCCCAGGTATGTCCTGTCCACAAACAGCAGGACAAATCCAATCCCCCGGTCAATTACCGCCCCATCAGTCTACTCTCAATCATCAGCAAAGTGATGGAAGGTATCGTCAACAGTGCTATCAAGCGGCACTTACTCACCAATAACTTGCTCAACGATGCTCAGTTTGGATTCCGCCAGGACCACTCGGCTCTAGACCTCATTACAGCCTTGGTCCAAACATGGACAATAAAGCTGAATTCCAGAGGTAAGGTGAGAATGACTGCCCTTGACATCAAGGCAGCATTTGACCGAGGGTGGCACCAAGGAGCCCTAGTAAAATTGCAGTCAATGGGAATCAGGGGGAAAACTCTCCAGTGGCTAGAGTCACACCTAGCACAAAGGAAGATGGTTGTGGTTGTTGGAGGCCAATCATCTCAGCCCCAGGACACTGCTGCACGAGTTCCTCAGGGCAGTGTCCTCGTCCCAACCACCTTCAGCTGCTTCATCAATGACCTTCCCTCCATCATAAGGTCAGAAATGGGGATGTTCGCTGATGATTGCAGCGTTCAGTTCCATTCGCAACTCCTCAGATAATGAAGCAGTCCATGCCCGCATGCAGCAAGGCCTGGACAACATCCAGGCTTGGGCTGATAAGTGGCAAGTAACATTCGTGCCAGGCAATAACCATCTCCAACAAGAAAGAGTCTAACCACCTCCCCTTGACATTCAACGGCACTACCATCGCCAAATCCCCCACCATCAACATCCTGGGGATCACCATTGACCAGAAACTTAACTGGACCAGTCACATAAATACTGTGGCTACAAGAGCAGGTCAGAAGCTGGGTATTCTGCAGCGAGTGACTCACCACCTAACTCCCCAAAGCCTTTCCATCATCTACAAGGCACATGTGATGGAATACTCTCCACTTGCCTGGATGAGTGCAACTCCAACAACACTCATGAAGCTCAACACTATCCAGGACAAAGCAGCCCGCTTGATTGGCGCCACACCCACCATCCTAAACATTCACTCCCTTCACCACCAGCGCACCGTGGCTGCAGTGTGTACCATCTACAGGATGCACTGCAGCAACTCGCCAAGGCTTCTTTGACAGCACCTCCCAAACCCACGACCTCTACCACCTAGAAGGACAAGGGCAGCAGGCACATGGGAACATCACCTGCACGTTCCCCTCCAAGTCACACACCATCCAGACTTGGAAATATATCGCCATTCCTTCATCGTCGCTGGGTCAAAATCCTGGAACTCCCTTCCTAACAGCAGTTTGGGAGAACCTTCACCACACGGACTGCAGCGGTTCAAGAAACTCAAGGGCAATTAGGGATGGGCAATAAATGCTGGCCTTGCCAGCAACGCCCATGTCCCATGAACAAATTTTTTTTAATTCAATATTACAATCCAGGCCACTTACAAATTTCACAGAAATTACATTTAAAAAAAATAAGAACTCACCCCTGTTTTACTTAACTACCATGCATAATATCACACAAGAAACTGATTTCAGGCAATAAAGGATTATGAAGAATTACACATTTTATCCTTCACATCTTTCAGGCATCTTGTTCCACTGTGGATATCTGCAGTTTCAAGCTCCCACACAGATCTTGTAAGTTTTTATTCGAAGCCAATTATTGTAATTCTCCACCCTAAACCACAATGATATGAACGGAAAAAAAGCTGAGCTCCAGGCTCAGAAATGTTAAAATCACATGGCATCATGTGATATCACATGGATGATCTCCATTGCAAAAAAGCATCACATATTCCAGCATAACAGATGTACTGTTTCATCCACGCTTCATAATTCATTTAGTAATGAAAATAGACTGTACTTTCTCTACGATGTTCTATATGACTCTGACTGTAAGTATTGTCTTCAAATTTGTTCTAAAAAGGATATCTAAAAACTATTGTATATAATATATCACTAATCATCAGCAGCACTGGGCATATTTAAAATATTGGCAGGGAGGGACATGAATCATACTTAAACCCATGCACTTTAATGTTGTATGAATACACCTCTTGTGCGATAACTCCTTACACATAATCACCTTGAAACGCTCCCACCGATACCACCAAAAGTGCCAGGCAAATCACCTCATGTTAATGAGCTCAAATTGCTCTCTCCAGACAGATCCCGTGGGGTAAGGACAAAATCATGAATTATGCTACTGGGTGCTTTTACAGTTCTGATTATGGACACAGTATGAACATTTCACACATCACTATATGTTACTAAAATCCTAATGACACTACTATTTTTATGTCATATAGTAGATAATATTGACAAACAAGGGTATTAACTATGGACTCAAAAAAGATTTGTTTGAATATTCAGGTACGTTTTTGAAACCAGTCACAGTTCGGTACTGCAACTTGGATGCATGCCAGTGTACAGAGTGTCAGTTAACATTTTAAGCAGTTCAGAGCATGCACAAGGTAGGCTGACAAATTGGATACTGTCTCCTCTTATTGCTAATAGCTAAAAGCAATACAGTGAACCATACCGCTGTCTAGGATATTGTGTACTGTGCATCGGGAACAATTTGTTTGCATATAAAAACCAAGCTGTAAGTCTTCCATTCTGCAGAGAACTCAATTATGTTCATTCAATTAGCATTGCTATTGTCCTTAATTGAAAACGAATACGCAGTTTCTCACAACCGTGTTAATCAGCTTCTGGCAGGTGCCACTAATCGCACAGCGAGTCAGCAATTCAATTCTGTAGCAATGCAATCATTCGCTCCACCCCTACCCAATTATCACTTCTTTCTTGAAGATGCAAATTTATGCTGTGATATGGTTCCACCTCGCCACAATGGCATTCTTCCTGTGTGAGCCCAGACACTGGGTTATTGACAAGCTATCAATTGTGAGGGGCACCACAACTGAGCCTGATCCCATCTTCGCTGACATCCATACTTTCCAGCGGGGGGGCACTGGATAAAAAAATCAGTCCTGTCACTTGGCATATGTAAAATATTGGCACCCATACACTATTTGGAGGGGAGGGCGGGGGTGGGGGTGGTGGGGAGTCATACTTAAGATGACTCTCTTCCTCCCGAGCTCTGGGATAGCGCTGTTTTGGCTAGATCAGCTAACTTAACCCAGAGTGGGAATCAAGCCTGGGACTTTTCTGATGCGTATGACTCAGTACTGAAACATTTACCAATTGAATCACTGAGGGGAAGCAGTGAATGTGACACTGAAAAAAACAATTACAGTATTAAAGCTATTCCAGCATCTGAAATGTTTACATTAGAGAACTATTAATTTCACATAGCCAATATTAACACCACATAACCATTACCTTAAAGAGGAAATGGAGGTTAAACATGGAGTCATAATTTGAGAGGACGAATGGGTCAAGGGGTGGGTTTTCTTTTTCTGAGTAGTGGAGTGATGACAGCAGTTTTGAAACGGAGAGGAATGACGTCTGAGTAAATTCTGCCATTCACAATATTGCCTAGAAGGGGTAGTTGAGTGGTTATGAGTTGAGTGAAGGGTTGAAGGGAGCAGAAAGGTGGTCACATTTAAGAGGTGAGTTTGGAGGGTGGAGGGAGATGAGAGCGAAACTGCAGTGATGGGTTTTAGAGCTAGAATAGGTGGAAGATTGGGTGCAGAGGCAGCAGCAGAAGCTGCTGCTCGGATGGTCTCAACATTAAAGACAAAGAAATCTATGAACTCTCTGTACTTGGTATTGCAAGAGATGGGGGAGGAAATTGGGGAAAGGAGTTTGAAGAGGCAATTAATCATAAAGAAAAGGAGGCTTGAGATGTTTTTGGCTTCCAGGAGCATTCTGGAATAGTAAAGGATTTGGTTGAGGAAAGGACAGCACAGTAATGCTTGACATGTGTGAATCAAATGATTAGACTGGATGTGTATTAGGTGCACTCGAGTGTGGGGCCCTCTGACTTAAGGAAGACAAACTGGAAGTTGTTCCAGGATAAATAGCAAGGGTGGGAGATGGTGAGCGATTTGGCAGTACAAGGGTGTCAAAGGAAGAGGCAACAGAGCAATTTAGCAGGTCTACAGCAGCAGAGGTGTTGTGGCGTGTGGAGGATGAGTTTGGGGGACTTGGGAGTCTAACAGCGAATTAGTGACAGAGCTGGGGAGCCCTTTTTCACAGACATAATGAAACACAGCAGCAGGCAAGGAGGTTTCGGTGAGAGGGAAGAAATTGCCACCAGTAATCTCTGTCAATGGATTCCTCCGTGGTGAGGTAATGAATGATGAGGGTCTTACTCACAATAATGAACGTACTGAAGGGCAATACGAAGCAGGCTGGTGATTTACAATCCACTAGGGAGGTTGGAGGGGAGTGGAAGAGACAAATGGCGGATAGAGTTGGAGTTATAAGCCCTGTAGAAGCAAACTGGTCTTCAGGAATGGGGGGTGAGACAGTTGGCAGAAACATAAACTGAGATCATGAGGGACAAAGCAGAGAGTACCAAACAGGAGGCTGTGGATTCATTCAAGAGGAACTTGAGCCTGGGACAACAAGAGGGGGGGAAGTTAGACTGAGTAGAGTTGAGTAGTGGGGGGAAAGAAGGATTGAGGGAGGCATGGTGCTCAAGAAGGAGAAGGTGAAAGGGGTCATGGATGAATTAAACGAAGAGGAGGAGAGAACAGAGCCTGGAAATGGAAAAATAGGAGTGGGAGCAGCAGCCATTTTGCACGTGCAAATAAACTCAGAGAAATCTGTAAATTACATGGACCAATGTTAGAGAGCTATTTTAAGGTAGGGATTGAGATCAGAACGACAATCAGTTCAATACCTGAGGTTTTCTGCAGGGGGGGAGGGAGGAGCCTCCAGGCAGGAGGAAACAGTGGAGTGAAACTCTGTCTGACAAGTAGTCACATGTAACACGTAACATTGTTTTCTCAACCATTACTTGCTGATTCCATCACCAGGATTTTGTTTTCTTTCCTCCTCTGGAGGCTCCCCTTCTGCCATGCACCAATACTCAGCTAATGGGGCTGCATTATGCCACAGTTGAAGCACTGTGTGCCGTTGTCATCAGCCTGTTATTGGAGATATTGCAGGTATAAGGTAGATTGACCAGGATGTTGTCAGGAATGAGTAGATGTTGTGATGATGATTTGTGGAAAATTAGGGCTGCATTCACTAGAGCAGGGAAAATGAAGGTGAAATCATAAAGGAGTATTCAAAATTTTGAAATGATTTCAGAGAGTAAATAAAGAGTGAAAGATTGGTTTCATTGATTGGCAAATGAGTAACAAGGAAGCGTAAATCTATGATTAGCACCAGAAGCATAAAGGGCAATGTTAGGAGAAATGCTTTCAGGCAAGGATTATTAGAATATGGAGTGCACTGCCATCAATTGTTATTGAACCCAAGTCAATCACGATAGTTAAAAGAAACAGCTAAAACACTTGAAAAATAAATATTTAAGAGTACAGGGAAATGGGTCAGCAGATAGCCCCGATGTGGACAGACACAATAGGCCATATCCCTCTGTATGAAGCTATTCCGATTCTCACGCCTATCTCCTCTTTCATCTTATGGGGAAGAACCTAGCATCTGTATCCCGATGGAGGACTATTTTGTGCACAGTCCATCATATTTGAAATTATCTCTGCAAAGGTTGTAGATACCTTTCAAGTTAAGAACATCTTCCTTCACTGTGGTCTCCAAGATACACATTCTAGAGATCTTGTTTCATTCTACCTGGAACTTCAAAATGCAGCTTCTGCTACTGCCCAGATTGAGCAGATTTAGAATAGTTACCAATTTGGTGGCAGTGAATTATGAGATCAGTGGGTGGATTTCCAGGATGTCATCACTTATACAGCCACATTTCTTTTTGAAGGGCTCCCAATTATTTTTAATCTGTTGTCATCAAAGTATCTTGAAGGTTTTTTGCTATTTTGCTGATTCTGTTTGGTGCTGGCCTCCCCAATCCAGTTTGTCTCACAGCTGTAATTTGGCTAACATTTGTTCAATTTGTTTATTTAGCCCAGAGGTCTGATTCCCAGCTCACCTGCGGCCCTCCTGCTCCTAATGTATCTCTGCAACCTGAGCTGTACCAGCACTTGGAGGTTGGTGCATTTTTTTTAATACATTTACGGTGATTGACAAAAGAACCAACGACGACATAAGGAAAAACTTTTTTAGGTAGCGAGTAGTTATGATCTGGAATGCGCTGCCTGAAAGGGCGGTGGAAGCAGATTCAATCATGGCTTTCAAAAAGGAACTGGATAAATATTTGAAGAGAAAAAATTTGCAGGGCTACAGGGAAGAGTGGAGGAATGGGACTAACTAGATTGCTCTTGCAAAGAGCTGGCACCGGCTCGATGGGCCGAATGGCCTCCTTCTGTGCTGTAACAATTCCAGATGTAAAATTTAGACATTAGTCATTGCACCCAGGTACTGAGGCTCCGATTGTTCCAGTGGCCCTTTGTCTCCTTCCTGCAACTTTCCACAGTGCACAGCGATCCCTGATCCATCCCTGATCTACCCCTCAACCTACCCTACCAAGGGGAAACACGATCACTGAAAAGAAAACGATCAGGAATTCAGTACAGAAGATACGGGAAGAGCAAAAAGAAAACATAAATTAAGTAAAAAGTAGCGGGGCGGGAGGGATAAAAATAAAGTAGAGAGAGAAGAAAAAGTACCAGCAGAGTGAAATTAATGAAATCCTCAGCAAAGAAACCAAAAGATTATTACAGAAAGAAAGAATACCACAGCAAATGAAAAACAACAGCAGAGTGAAACAGGAAAGGAACAGCAGGGGAAAAAAAAGAGTGAAGAAGGGGAAAGAATAAATCAAAGAGAGAAAATTAAAAAGTGGCAGCAAGAGAATAAAGAAGTTGAAGAAGGGTGAAAAAATACAAGACACAGGGTAAAGGAAAGAAATTGAAGGGGTGGAAGTAGCAGATTTGTGATTAATTAAGATGTACCACAGTTGTGCGATGCCATAAATTGGTGATGGTTCTCTCCAAAAGTCATCAACCCGAATTCGTGAAAGTTTGAACTGAGGTAATTGGACAACAGAAGCACTCTGACAAAGCCTCCCTACATTTTCTGAACCTTTAGCAAAGCAAAGAACATAGGGGATAAAAATCTTGTTTGAGCTTACGAGACCTTGCCAGCAGCAGTGGCTCGATGGAATCAGTCCCGCCTTGCAATGTCAAAAATTGCATAAGTCAAAAGAACAGATAAGGCAAAACAGGATGTGGCATTGCTTCAACAGGAACTGACCAAAAATAAAGCCAAAATTGCACAACCGGGGGAAGACTGAGGCAGAAGACAGGGCCCTCGATCGTGTCCGTCCCATTTCCCCCACGTCTGCCCTTACCCTTTCTCTTCCCTCCCAGGACCACAATCGGGTCCCCAACCTTCCGGAGTCAACATTGACTTCAATAATTTCAGATCATAACCAGGGCTCTCAATTTTCGGACAGCAGGTGCTGGTAATGTTCTGCTGTTGCCATTTACAACTCCTTTACACCTATCTTTTGTTTTTTTACCTGTCCCATTACCACCCTTCTTGCTTTGCACCATCACCCTTTGTAATTTAATCACTCTTGCCCTCCACCCTATTACAGGCCTTCCCTTTTGTTTCTTCCTCTCCTCCCCCTTTGTCCGGCTCTGTACTTGCTTAAAAACTGTAAAATCTTTAACTTCTTCCAGTTCTGACGAAAGGGCTTCAACTTTGCTGACGAACCTATTATGTGGCTCTTTATCAAACGCCTTTTGGAAGTTCACATACACATCAACCGCATTGCCCTCATCAACCCTCTCTGTTATCTCATCAAAAAACTCAAATTAGTTATACACAATTTGCCTTAACGAATCTGTGCTGACTTTCCTTAATTAAACCACACTTGTCCAAGTAACTGTTAATTTTGTACCGGATTATCGTTTCTAAAAGTTTCCCCACCACTGAGGTTAAACTGAATGGCCTGAAGTTGCCAGGTTTATCCTTACACCCTTTTTTGAACAAAGGTGTAATATTTGCAATTCTCCAGTCCTCTGGCACCTCATATCTAAGGATGATTGGAAGATTATGGCCAGTACCTCCACAATTTCCACCCTTGCTTCCCTCAGCAACCTAGGATGCATTCATCCGGACGAGGTGACTTATCTACTTTAAATACAGCCAGCCTTTCTAGTACCTTGTCTAACAATTTTTAACCCATCCAGTATCTCAACTATCTCCTCTTTTACTGTGACTTTGGCAGCATCTTCTTCCTTGGTAAAGACAGATGCAAAGTACTCATTTAGTACCTCAGCTATGCTCTCTGCCTCCATGAGCAGGTCTTCTTTTTGGACCATAAACGGCCCACCCCTCCTCTTACTACCCATTTACTATTTATATGCCTATAGGAGACTTTTGGGTTCCCTTTTATGTTAGTTACCAGTCTATTCTCATACTCTCTCTTTGGCCCTCTTATTTCCTTTTTCACTTTCCCTCTGAAGTTTCTATATTCAGCCTGGTTCTCACTTGTATCATCAACCTGACATCTGTCATAAGACCCATTTTCTGCTTCATCTTACTCTCTATCTCTTTCGTCATCCAGGGAGCTCTGGCTTTATTGCCCGACCTTTCCCCATCATGGGAATATACCTGGACTGTATCCAAACCATGTCCTCTTTAAAGGCCGCCCATTGTTCGGTTACAGTTTTACCTGCCAATCTTTCATTCCAATTTACCCAGGCCAGATCCATTCTCAACCCACTGAAATTGGCCGTCCTCCAATTAAATATTTTTACTCTAGATTGCTCCTTGTCCTTTTCCATAACTAATCTAAACTTTGATACTATGATCACTGTTCCCTAAATGTTCCCCTACTGACGCTTGCTCCACTTGACCCACTTCATTCCCCAGAACCAGATCCAGCAATGCCTCCTTCCTCGTTCGGCTGGAAACGTACTGATCAAGGAAGTTCTCCTGAACACACTTTAGAAATTCTTCCCCCTCCCTGCCCTTTACATTATTACTATCCCAGTCTATATTAGGATAATTGAAGCCCCCCATTATCACTACCCTATGGTTCTTGCACCTCTCTGTAATTTCCCTGCAAATGTGTTCTTCTGTATCCTTCCCACTAGTTGGTGGCCTATAGATTACACCCAGTAGTGCAATGGCACCTCTATTGTTTCTTAACTCTAACTAAATAGATTCTGTCCTTGACCCCTCCAGGAATTCCTCTCTCTCCAGCACTGCAATATTTTCCTTAGTCAATACTGCCACCACCCCACTTCTTTCTATGCTTCTCTATCTTTCCTGAATACTTGTATCAGGAATATTTAGTACCCAATCCTGCCCTTTTTTGAGCCAGGTCTCAGTTATCACCACGACATCATATTCCCATGTGGCTATGTGCTCCTGCAGCTCACCAACCTTATTTATGATGCTTCGTGCGTTTACATACATGTACTGTAAACCTATCTTAGACCTTCTTGTTTTCTCTCTTATTCCCACCTAATACTGTACTATTTCTTACTCTAGTGCTATCTGTCTCTCCCAATCCTTTGTGCACCTTGTTTCTCCTTTCCAATGCTACATCCTGGTGCCCATCCCCCTGCCAAATTAGTTTAAACACTCCCCCACAGCACTACTGAACCTCCCCGCGAGGACATTGGTCCCAGCTCTGTTGAGGTGCAACCCTTCCAGCTTGTACAGGTCCCATCTCCCCCAGAACCAGTCCCAATGCCCCAGAAATCTAAAGCCCTCCCTCTTGCACCATCTCTCCAGCCATGCATTCATCTGCTCTATCCTCCTATTTCTATACTCACTAGTGCGTGGCACCGGGAGTAATCCGGAGATTATTACCTATGAAGACCTGCTTATTAATCTCTTTCCTAGCTCCCTAAAATCTGCCTGCAGGACCTCATCCCTCTTTGTCGTTGGTACAGATGTGGACCACAACCTCAGGCTGTTCACCCTCCCCCTTCAGAATGTTCTACAGCCACTCAGTGACATCCTTGACCCTGGCACCAGGGAGGCAACATACCATCCTGGAATCACGTCTGTGGCCACAGTAACGCCTGTCTGTTCCCCTAACTATTGAAACCCCTATCACTATTGCTTTCCTGACCTTCCTCCTCCCCCCCCCCCCCCCCCATACAGCTGAGCCACCCATAGTGTTGTGGTCTTGGCTCCAGCTGTACTCCCCAGAGGAACCATCGCCCTCACCAGTATTTACTGAATACTGGTTAGAGAGCGAGATACTCCTGCACCACCTGCCTGGTCCCTTCCACCAATGGGAACAGTTTCTCTTGATTTACTTTATCTAAACCCTTTGTGATTTTGAACACTTCTATCAAATCTCCTCTTAACCTTCTCTGCTCTAAGCAGAACAACCCCAGCTTCTACAGTCTATCCACGTAACTGAAGTCCCTCATCCCTGGATCCATTCTAGCAAATCTTTTCTGCACCCTCTCTAAGGCTTTCACATCCTTCCTAAAGTGTGGTGCCCAGAATTGGACACAATACTCCAGTTGTGGACAAACCAGTGTTTTGTAAAGGTTCAACATAATTTCCTTGCATTTGTATTTTTATGCCTCAATTTATAAAGCCCAGGATCCCGAATGCTTTTTTAACTGCTTTCTCAACCTGGCCTGCCACCCTCAAAGATTTGTGCACATATACTCCCAGGTCTCTCGGTTCCTGCACCTCCTTTAGAATTGTATCCTTTAGTTTATATTGCCTTTCCTCGTTCTTCCTGCCAAAATGTATCACTTCGCACTTCTCTGCGTTAAATTTCATCTGCCATGTTCTGCCCATTCCACCAGCCTGTCTATGTCCTCTTGAAGTCTATTACTATCCTCCTCACTGTTTACTACACTTCCAACTTTTGTGACATCTGCAATTTTGAAACTGTGTCCTATACACCCACTTCTATCTTGTCCATCTGAAAGTTAACGTAGAAGGTGCTAAGATCATCTTTTTATCCTTAGACATTGGCGGAGGATTTTCTAATTTTGTTTAAAAAATAATAGATTGAGGATATTAGGCAATCTGCACAAGAGATATACCCAATTGCAGCCTGTTGTTTTAAGGTTTAGGCTTGGGAGAGATTATTGTGTGGAGAGGTCTGAGTGAACATTGTGTTGGAAGGAAGGATGGATGGTATTAAAGAAAAAAAGGGAGAGGCCTGCTCATCTGGCTCTTTAACTTTGGACAACCAATGCATTAACTCTGTGCCTCAACTACCTCTACTGGGGGAAAGCAAAGTGGCAGATGTTCAATGAAGTATCCGAGTATGTATCAAAAGTGTTAACATTTGGGCCTGAAGCCCTCAGATTGATCCACGTGCTCTGGTTAAGTTAAAGCCCCAGGGCAAGATAAAGATATACGGGGCAAGATAAAGCAGAAAAAGAAAGCTTATGACTGTCACAGAAAACTAAATACTGCAGAAAGCCTAGAGGAGTATAGGAAGTACAGGGATGACATAAAAAAGGAAATAAGGAAAGCAAAGAGAGGGCATGAAAAAATATTAGTTAGTACGATTAAAGAAAACCCAAAGATCAGTATATTAAGAACAAGAGGATAGCCAAGGAAAAGGTGGGACCTATCAGGGATAAGGGTAACTTGTGTGTAGAAGCAGAGGATGTGGGTAGGGTTTTAAATGAATATTTTGTCTCCGTATTCATAAAGGAAAGGGATGATCCGGATGTAGCAGTTAAAGAGGAGATGTGTGAAATATTGGATAAGGTAAACATAACGAGAGAGGAAGTACTAGAGGGACTGGAATCCTTGAAAGTTGATAAGTCACCAGGGCCGGATGGATTGTTTCCTAGGCTATTGAAGGAAGCCAGGGAGGAAATAGCAGATGCTCTGAGGATCATTTTCCAATCCTCACTAGACACAGGGGAGGTACCGGAGGACTGGAAGACTGCAAACGTAGTATCATTGTTTAAAAAGGGTACGAGGGAAAGGCCGAACAATTATAGGCCGGTCAGTCTTACCTCGGTGGTGGGCGAACTATTAGAATCAATACTGAGAGATAGGATAAACTGTCACTTGGAAAGGCATGGTTAAATTAGGGATAGTCAGCATGGATTTGTTCAGGGAACGTCATGCCTTACAAGTCTGATTAAGTTCTTTGAGAAAGTGACAAGGAGGATTGATGAGGATAGTGCAGTGGATGTGGTCTACATGGATTTTAGTAAGGCATCTGACAAGGTCCCACGTGGCAGACTGGTCAGAAAGGTAAAAGCCCATGAGATACAGGGAAATGTGGCGAATTGGATCCAAAATTGGCTCAGTAACAGGAAACAAAGGGTAAAAGTCGATGGATGTCTTTGTGAATGGAAATCAGTTTCCAGTGGTGTGCCACAGGGCTCAGTGTTGGGTCCCCTTGCTGTTTGTGGTATATATTAATGATTTGGACTTGAATGTAGGGGCATGATTGGCAAATTTGCAGACGACACAAAAATTAGCCGTGTAGTTGATAGTGAAGAGGACAGCTGTAGACTCCAAGAAGATATCAATGGGTTGGTGGAGATAAGTGCCAAATGGAGTTCAACCCAGAGAAGTGTGAGGTAATGCACTTAGGGAGGGCAAACAGTAAAAGGGAATACGCAGTAAATGGGAATATATTGAGAGGGGTAGAGGAAGTGAGAGACCTTGGAGTGCATGTGCACAGGTTCCTGAAGGTGGCAGTACGGGTAGATAAGGTTGTGAAGAAGGCATACGGAATGCTCTCTGTTATTAACCGAGGTATAGAATACAAAAGCAGGGATGTAATGATGGAACTGTAAAAAACGCTGGTAAGGCCACAGCTGGCGTATTGTACGCAGTTCTGGTCACATTACAGGAAGGACATAATTTCTCTGGAGAGAGTGCAGAGAAGATTTACAAGAATGTTGCCAGGGCTTCAAAACTGCAGCTACAAGGAGAGATTGGGATAGGATGGGGTTGTTTTCCTTGAAGCAGAGGAGGCTGAGGGGTGACTTGATTGAGGTGTACAAAAGTATGAGGGGCCCAGATAGAGTAGACAGGAAGTACCTGTTTCCCCTAGCGGAGAGTTCAAGAACTCAAAGGGCAAAGATTTAAACTAACTGGCGGAAGGATTAGAGGGGATATGAAGAAAAACTTTTTTTACCCAGAGGGTGGTGGGTGTATGGAATTCGCTGCCCGAATTGGTGGTAGAGGCAGGGACCCTCAACTCTTTTTAAAAGTACCTGCACGTAAAGTGCTGTAAGCTGCAGGGCTACGGACCGGGTGCTGGAAGGTGGGATTAGATGGGCACCCAGTTGTTTTTCGAGCCGGCATGGACACGATGGGCCGAATGGCCCCCTTCTGTGCTGTATCTTTTCTATGGTTCTATGGCAACTTTCTCAACACAATGAAACTAATCTCAGAATCTAACAGTTTGCTCCTGGATATGTTGTGGTAGCAACTCAATGCAAAAAGGCACACAGGTATGGGATAGGTTTTGAATATGAGGTGGGGTTGGAAGGATGCCGAGCAAGTACTAGGCTAGCTTAATAAATCTGGGGATCGGTTTTTTTTTAGAAAGAATGGAAGAATTAAGTTTCAGAAAGAGACTTGTTCACTGTAATATAACCCCTTAGAGTTTTTCCAAGATGGTAACAGAGGAAGAGGGCTGCTAACGCACCACAGTATCCATTTGAATGCAGTTCATGGGGTATAAAAGGGGATGAACATAATAGGAGCAGGAGTAGGCCATACAGTCCCTTGAGCCTGCTCTGCCATTCAGTAAGATCATGGCTGATCTTCGACCTCAACTCCACTTTTCCGCCCGATCCCCATATCCCTTGATTCCCTTGGCGTCCAAAAATCTATCAATCTCAGTTTTGAATATACTCAACGACTAAGCATCCACAGCCCTCTGGGGTAGAGAATTCCAAACATTCATAACCCTCAGTGAAGAAATTCCTCCTCATCTCAGTCCTAAATTGCCCACCCCTTATCCTGGGACTATGTCCCCTAGTTCTAGGCTCACCAGCCAGGAGAAACATCCTCTCAGCATCTACCCTGTCAAGCCCTCTTAGAATCATGTATGTTTCAATTAGATCATCTCTCATTCTTCTAAACTCCAGAAAATATAGACCCATTCTACTCAATCTTTCCTCAAAGGCCAACCCTCTCATCCCAGGAATCAACCTAGTGAACCTTTGTTGCACCGCCTCTAAGGCAAGTATATCCTTCCTTGGATAAGGAGACCAAAACTGTACACAATACTCCATGTGTGGTCTCACCAAAGCCCTGTACAATTGCAGCAAGATTTCCTTTCTCTTATGCTCCAATCCCTTGCAATAAAGGCCAACATACTATTTGCCTTCCTAATTGCTTGATGTACCTGCATGTTAACTGTCTGTGTTTCGTGTACAAGGACACCCAAATCCCTCTGAATACCAACATTAAATAGTTTCTCAACATTTAAAAAATATTCCGTTCTTCTATTTTTCCTACCAAAGTAAATAACCTCACATTTCCCCACATTATACTCCATCTGCCATCTTCTTGCCCACTCACTTAACCTGTCTATATCCCTTTGCAGACTCTTTGCATCCTTCTCACAGCTTATTTTCCCACCTAGCTTTGTATTGTCAGCAAACTTGGATACATTACACTCGGTCCCTTCATCAAAGTCATTGATGTAGATTGTAAATAGCTGAGACCCAAGTACCGATCCCTACGGCACTACACTAGTTACAGCCTGCCAACCCAAAAATGATCCGTTTATTCCTACTCGCTGTTTTCTGTCCGTTAACCAATCCTCTATCCATACTAATATATTACCCCCAATCCCATGATCTTGTGGGGCACCTTATCAAATGCCTTTTGAAAATCCAAATGTACTACATCCACTGATTCCCCCTTATCTACCCTGCTAGTTACACCCTCAAAAAAACGCTAATAGATTTGTCATACACGATTTCCCTTTCATAAAACCGTGTTGACTGTGCCCAATCATATTATGATTCTAGCATTTTCCCTACTGATGTCAGGCTAACTGGCCCTCTTCTTGAATTGCAGGGTTCCATTCGCTACCTTCCAATCCATGGGGACTGTTCTAGAATCTAGGGAATTCTGGAAGATCAAAACCAATGCATCCACTATCTCTGCAGCCACCTCTTTTAAAACCCTAGGATGTAGGCCATCAGATCCAGGGAATGTGTCAGCTTTTAGTCCCATTAATTTTTCTAATAGTTTTTCTTTACTAATCTTAATTACTTTAAGTTCCTCCCTCTCATTAGACGCTTAGTTCCCCACTATTTCCGGTATATTTTCTGTGTCTTCTACTGTGAAGACTGATACAAAATATTTGTTCGACATCTCTGCCATTTCCTTATTCCCCATTATAATTTCTCCTGTCTCTGCCTCTAAGGAATCTCTTCCTTTTTATATGCTTGTAGAAGCTCTTACAATCTGTTTTTATATTTCTTGCTAGTTTACTCTCAATCAATTTTCTCCCTCTATCAATTTCTTGGTTATCCTTTGCTGATTTCTAAAACCCTCCCAAAGGCTTAATATTCTTTTTGGCAACATTGTACGCCTTTTCTTTAATCTAATACTATCCTTAACTTCTCCAGTTAGCCATGGTTTGACGGTTTGATCACATTTCCCATCGGGTTTTTATTCCTTAAGAGTATGTATATTCATTGGGAATTATGAATTATTTCTTTAAATATTCACCATTGCTTATCTACCACCATATCTTTTAATCTAATTTCCCAATCTACCTTAGCCAATTCGCCCAATACCTACATAATTAGCCTTGTTTACAGTTAAGACCCTAGTTTCATGCTTAACAACATCACTCTCAAACTCATTATGAAATTCTGTCATATTATGGTCACTCTTTCCCAAAGAATCCTTTATTATGAGATTACTAATTGATCCTGTCTCATTACACAATACTGGTTCTAAAATAACCTGTTCCCTAGCTGGTTCCTCGACATATTGTTCTAGAAAACTGTCTCAAATGCATTCCATGAACTCGTCCTCCAAACTACTTTCGTCAATTTGGTTTGCCCAATCTATATGAAGATTAAAGATCCTCATGATTATTGCATTGCCCTTGTTACATGATCCTCTAATTTTCTGATGTATACTCTGTCCAACAATATAACTGTTAGGGGGCCTGTAAACTACTCCCACCAGTGTTTTCCGCCCCTTTTTATTTCTTAGCTCCACCCATACTGATTCTACATCCTGATTTTCTGAGCTTCGATCCTTTCTGAATAATTTAATGGGCCAGATTTTGAAGTCAAAATAACGGTGAGGCTAATGGCACTCGCCATTATTTATGTGCAAATGATACAGGAACTTCAGGTGAGGGTCAGATGCTTAGTTAATTGCAAATATCCAGAAGTTGCTGTCCAAGTTGTGCCACACCGCCATTAGCTTCGCAAGAACGGCATCTCGCTGTCTGCCTCACCATTGACATGCGTTGAATGTCGTGATGTTGCTGTATTTGCATGGTGGATACGAACTAAACCGCCGCAGATATTTAGGGCTAGTAATTACAAGCGTAGGTACACTTTTAACGACATGATAAGTGTTAATGACTGCTAATCAACCTCTCTGGCACTGAAAATTAACTATTATAAGTGTGGAGTCTCATTCCTTCAGGTTGTGAATTGTTTTAGGTGATTTTAAAAATGTCAAATTTTAATTTTTTTTTTTACTTTTCCTTTGTTTCTTTTTTTTCTCTCTCTCTTAATCCAATCGTTCTTTCCTTCTCTTTATTTCTCTTTCTGTACTGGATTCGACATTGAATACACCCACTCTAATTCACACTCTTTTTCAGTCCTTCGTCTGTTTATTTCCCAATCCTTAAATCTGATTAGTTAAGGAGATACCCTGTTGCTTGCCCTGTTCACTCAGGTCCCAGATGCCCTGTTTCCCTCGCTGCACCGTTACCAGCTTGAGCTTGTGCAACTAGTGGACAAATATTTTTTGAGCTTAAGGATTTGGGGACAAGTCTAACTAATGGCAGACGCCATTAGATGCCTTGCTACAGCAAAATCTGGCCCACTGACTTTAGATTACGGGAGAAAGGAGAGGAAATCAAAACACAAAAGGGAGTGGTTGGTACGTAGGATTTCAAGTGATATTTTAAATTTTCCTTAGTAATTTTGTTTTGGACTAATCAATCTCCCATGGTAGTGCACGGAGGGTCAAGAGCAAGTGGAGAGTATATTAAGTGGTGTTAAAGGGCGGAGGATAATTGGACTAGGACATGTAGGCAGAATTCAGTCCCTATTTTAAAGTCATACATACTGCCCTTATTTTTAAATAATACTTTGAGTTGATATTATTAGTTATAGTTAAATAGTAAAACTTACAGGAATTTGGGAAGCAGAATATAGATGGGTTGCACCACAGACGTCTCTCTGCAGTACAGGTTAAGGAAGGAGCTTAGTAATGTAAAACTGAGGCACTACAGCACCACCACTGACAGAAAGGTGTAATTCCACATGGCAAGCTTCCATAAGAAAGACTTGTTTAAATTTAGCGCCTTTCACAACCTCAGGCCGTCCCAAAGCGCTTTACTACCAATGAAGTACGGTTTGAAGTGTAGTCTCTGTTATAATGTAGGGAAACGCAGCAGCCAATTTGTACACAGCAAGGTCTCACAAACAGCCTTGTGATAATGACCAGATCATCTGTTTTAGTGATGTTGGTTGAGGGATAAATATTGGCCCCAGAACACAGCGAGAACTCCGCTGTTCTTCTTCGAATAGTGCCATGGGATCTTTTACATGCACCTGAGAGGGCAGACGTGGTTTAACACCTCATCCGAAAGACGGCACCTCCAGCAGTGCAGCACTCCATCAGTACTGCGCTGGGAGTATCAGTTAGATTTTGTGCTCAAATCTCTGGAGTGCGACTTGAACCCACCACCTTCTAACTCAGGCGAGAGTGCTGCCCACTGAGCCACGGCTGACACAATTGTTGATTTCTTTATGTTTAGGCCACATCTGCTTTAACTGTTGCCGCTTTGTAGTTCTTTTTAGCTTCAAGAGGCTTTAATTTGTGTAATTGAGCATAACAAGGTTAAGTGTGGTAAATCACTGGGTTATACAAGAGAGTCCCCTTTCTTCTGTACTGTATAATAACTTATTGTTAAGGATTGTATCTTTCAACAGCGAAGTACTTTAACTCTTCAGATTTCAAACTGCAAGTGACATCATATAGAACTCATATTCGTATTTAGAAAGACGTGCTTCGTTGGTACAAACATAACCTTTCGGTAGATTATTGTATTCAACATCTGCATTTTTTGAATTTTTTTAATACTGCTGTTTTTTGAGAAACTCATTCCTGCCTGTCCAAGTCGTATCTGCTATGGCAACTCTATCCACTCTGATTCCATCCCGCCTTGAAATGTTCCAATCCAAGGGAGTTTGGCAGTGCAAAGAGTATAGTAAATAAAGAATGCAAAGAGTATAGTAAATAAAGCAGATGAGCTAAGGGCACAGACAGACACATAGCAGTATGTTATCTTAGCTATTACAGAAACATGGCTTAAAGAGGGGCAGGATTAGCAGCTCAACGTTCCTTGTTACAGAGTTTTCAGACGAGATAGAGAAGGGGATAATAAAAGAAGGGGGGGTGGCAATTTTGGTTAAAGAAACAATTACATCTGTGAGGACGGATGATATGTTAGAAGGATCATCAAATGAGACCATATGGGTTGAGCTAAGGAACAAAAAAAGAGGCAGTCACACTACTGACAGTGTACTATAGATCCCCAAACAGTCAGAGGGAGATAGAAGAGCAAATATGTAGGCAAATTTCTGAAAAGTACAAAAACAGTACAGCAGTAATAGCAGGGGATTTCAGCTACCCTAATATTAACTGGGACACAAACAGTGTGAAGAGTATAGAGGGCGCAAAATTCTTCAATTGCATTCAGGAGAACTTTTTTAGCCAGTACATAGCAAGCCCAACAAAAGAGGGGGCAGTTCTGGATTTAGTTTTAGGAAATGAGGATGGGCAGGTGGAAGGAGTATCAGTGGGAGAGCATTTTGGTGATAGTTTTAGCATAGTTATGGAAAAGGACAAAGATAGAACAGGAGTTAAAGTTCTCAATTGGGGAAAGGCCAATTTTACTAAGCTAAGAAATGATTTAGCAAAAGTGGACTGGAAACAGCTACTTGAAGGTAGTCAGTGGGAGGCACTCAAGGGGAAGATTCACGGGGTGCAGAGTAAACATGTTCCCACAAAGAAAAGGGGTGGGGCTGCCAAATCTAGAGCCCCCTGGATGTCAAGGAGCATACAGGGTAAGATAAGGCAGAAAAGGAAAGCTTATGTCAGACACTGAGAACTGAATACTACAGAAAGCCTAGAGGAGTATAAAAAGTGCAGGGGTGAAATTAAAAGGGAAATTAGGAAAGCAAAGAGAGGCATGAAAAAATATTGGCAAGTAAAATCAAGGAAAACCCAAAGATGTTTTATAAATACATTAAGAGCAAGAGGATAACTAAGGAAAGAGTAGGGGCTATTAGAGACCAAAAAGATAACCTATGTGTGGAGGCGGAAGATGTTGGTATGGTTCTTAATGAATACTTGCATCTGTCTTCACAAAAGAGAGGGACGATGCAGACATTGTAGTTAAGGAGGAGGAGTGTGAAATATTGGGTGGGATAAACATAATGAGAGAGGTAGTATTAAGGGGATTAGCATCTTTGAAAGTAGATAAATCACCAGGGCCGGACGAAATGTATCCCAAGCTGTTAAAGAAGCAAGGGAGGAAATAGCATAGGCTCTGACCATCATTTTCCAATCATCACTGGATACAGGCGTGGTGCCGGAGGATTGGAGGACTGCTAACATAGTACCATTATTTAAAAAGGGAGTGAGGGATAGACCTAGTAATTACAGGCCAGTCAGTCTAACCTCAGTGGTGGGCAAATTATTGGAATCAATTCTGAGGGACAGGATAAACCGTTACTTAGAAAGGCACGGAGACATCAAGGGCAGTCAGCATGGATTTGTTAAAGGAAGGTCGTGTCTGACTAACTTTATTGAATTTTTTGAGGAGGTAACAAGGAGAGTTGATGAGGGTAGTGCATTTGATGTAGTCTACATGGATTTTAGTAAGGCTTTTGACAAGGTCCCACATGGCAGACTGGTCAAAAAAGTACAAGCCCATGGGATCCAAGGGAAAGTGGCAAGTTGGATCCAAAATTGGCTCAGTAGCAGGAAGCAAAGGGTAATGGTGGACGGGTGTTTTTGTGACTGGAAGGCTGTTTCTAGTGGGGTTCCACAGGGTTCAGAACTAAGTCCCTTGCTTTTGGGATATATATTAATGGTTTGGACTTAAATATAAGGGGGCTTGATTAAGAAGTTGCAGATGATACAAAAATTGGCCTTGTCGTTGATAGTGAGGAGGAAAGCTGTGGACTGCAGGAAGATATCAATGGACTGGTCAGGTGGGCAGAAAAGTGGCAAATGGAATTCAATCCAGACAAGTGTGAGGTAATGCATTTGGGGAGGGCAAACAAGGCAAGGGAGTACACAATAAATGGGAGGATACTGAAAGGTGTAGAGGAAGTGAGGGACCTTGGAGTGCATGTCCACGGATCCCTGAAGATAGCAGGACAGGTAGATAAGGTGATTAAGAAGGCATAGAATATAAGAGCAGGGAGATTACGCTGGAACTATATAACACTGGTTAGGCCACAGCTTGAGTACTGTGTACAGTTCTGGTCACCACATTACAGGAAGGATGTAATTGCACTAGGGAGAGTACAGAGCCGATTTACAAGGATGTTGCCAAGATTGGAGAATTTTAGCTATGAGGAAAGATTGGATAGGCTGGGGTTATTCTCTTTGGACAGAGGAGGCTGAGCGGTGATTTAATTGAGGTGTACAAAATTATGAGGGGCCTAGATGGAGTGGATAGGAAGGACCTATTTCCATTAGCAGAGAGGTCAATAACCAGGGGGCATAGATTTAAAGTGATTGGTAGAAGGATTAGAGGGGAGCTGAGGAAAAATTTTCTCACCCAGAGGATGGTGGGGGTCTGGAACTCACTGCCTGAAAGGGTGGTAGAGGCAGACACCCACAACTCATTTAAAAAGTACCTGGATGTGTACCTGAAGTGCCATGACCTACAAGGCTATGGACCAAGTGCTGGAAAGTGGGATTAGGCTGGGCAGCTCATTTTCAGCGCCGGCGCGTACACGATGGGCCGAAAGGCCTCCTTCTGTCCCGTAAATTTTCTATGATTCTATTCTATGATTCCATTCCTTGCCCAAGCCAGTTTTCAGTACAGCGAAACCTGTACAAACGGGCACCCCCAAAAAACAGACACCTGCAAAAAACCAAAACCAGTCCCAAATAACTTATATTGTAACAGATACAAGCTGCACCTTGAAACCACGGACACTCGCAAATTACGAACTACGGACCGCCTTCAACACACCAAGTCCGTTTACAACTTAAAACACAGGACGTGCAGGTCGGCGCGAGACGGCAGCGGGTGAAAGAAACAGCTTTTGTGGAATGGGGAGTCTTTACCCAGCATCTGTAGCAGCAGAGAAACCGCTCTATCTCTGGGACTGAGCGCTTGTGCGGCTCTATTTCTGGGATTAAATGCTAGCACGGCTCTATTCCAGAGATAGAGCGGTTTCTCTGCCGCTATGGATGCTAGGTAAAGAACTCCCCATTCGACAAAAGACGAGAACTGCACCAGGCAACAACACATCTCAGTCAATCAGTAGATCGGTAACTGATGAGCTTAATTCCACTCTGTTGCTCACTCCTCAAATCTTTTGATATTCTGGTTACATTTTTGGTTTATTTATATCCAGATTTTTCAGCTCTCATAACTTAGATCGCTCTCTGGTGAGTCCCAACTCACTATGATTTTGAGAGTCTCTTCACTGGTCTTGATATCTAGGTAAGCCTTCAGTAACATGCCCAGGATAACAAACAGAACCGTTTCTTTATATAAATGCAAGTTGTATTGTATTTGAATTATTGCTAGAGTTATCCCATGCCTCCATTTGAACTCTCTCCTTCAATAAGCGATGGAATATCACAACATCGGATCTAATTTTAGGTTTAAACTATTAAGCAAATTTATTTAACAAAATAACGGAGAAGTGAATAATTCATATATTTACAGTTGAAATCTGCCATCCAGGTCCTCGAAAGGAAAGCAATAAAATGTTGCAATCTAAATGTTGAGCAGTTCTTTTATAAATAATTGTTATACACACAGTGTTTCTTTTCTTTTAATATCTCTTACCACTGCAGGAGCTGTGCTAGTCTCAACTAGGTCTCAGAAGTTCCAAACTGACTCCTAGATTCAAACAGCTACAAGCCCCCTCATTATCGCCAAAAACAGCCACAAGGTCTTCCTGGATTTGAGTAACAGTCGACCACATTCAAAAAAAACAGTTGTATACATAACTGACGATATCAGAGTCTGTATTTGTTCCAAAGTAGCTCAGCTGCTCCCTCCAGTTTTGCAGGCAGCCATCTAAACTTACAACATTTGTGTCAAGTTAAACCTGGGACAAAATTCTGACTGCAGCTAGTCTTTTTTAAACCTCTATGACTAGTGACTAAATTAAAAGGAACCTCTATAAAGGCTAGAACTACTTCATTTTTGTCACAATTCCTCTAATTCCCTTTTAAAAGAACTTATGCACTCGACTTCAACAATGGTTTGTGGCAAACAATTCCACATTCTAACCACTCTGTAAAGAAATGTTTTCTAACGTCCTCTTTAATAATTCTTGTGAAGATCTTAAATTTGTGCCCTTAGAATCATTAGAGCTTGGAAAGAGGCCATTCGGCCCATCAACCCCATGCCGGCTCTATGCAAGAGCAATCCAGCTAGTCCCACTCCCCCGCCCTATCCTGTAGCCCTGCAAATTTTTTTCCTTTCAAGTATTTATCCAGTTCCAGTTTTCCAGTTTTGAAGGCCATGATTGAATCTGCCTCCACCACCCCCTCGGGCAGCGCATTCCAGATCCTAACCATTCGCTGTGTAAAAAAGTTTTTCCTCATGTCGCCTTTGGTACTTTTGCCAATCACCTTAAATCTATGTCCCCCATTGTCACTACTCTATGGCTTTTGCACCTCTCTAATTTCCCTGCAAATTTGTTCCCCTGTATCCTTCCCACTAGTTGGTGGCCTATAGAATGCACTCAGTAGTGTAATGGCACCTCTCTATTGTTTCTTAACTCTAACCAAATAGTTTCTGTCCTTGAACCCTCCAGGACATCCTCTCTCTCCAGCATTGCAATATTCTCCTTAATCAATACTGCCAACCCCCCACTCCTTTCTTTCCCTCCCGATCTTTCCTGAACACTTTGTATCCAGGAATATTTAGTACCCAATCCTACCCTTTTTTGAGCCAGGTCTCCGTTATCGCCACATCATATTCCCATTTGGCTATTTGCGCCCTCAGTTCATCAACCTTGTTTACAATGTTCTGTGCGTTTAGACACATACACTGTAAACCAATCTTAGACTTTCTTGTACTGTCTCTTAGTCCGATCCCACCTCATGCCGTACTATTTCTTATTCTAGTGCTATCTTTCCCTCCCAATCATCTTGTTTCTCCTTTCCACTGCTACAGCCTGGTGCCCATCTTGTTACCACCTCACCGATCAATGAGAAACAATTGGCCTCATCATAACCCTTCATAATCACAAAGACCTCTAACAGGTGGCCCCATAATTTTCTCAACTCTAGTGGGGGGAAAAAAAAGTCTAACTTCTCAAGTCTCTATTCGGAACTGTAAGCTTTGATCCCTGGCAACACCTAGTGCTGACACTTCAGTACAGTATATGTTCAAGTTTGTAGTGGGGCTTGAACCCATGAACCTCAGAGGTAGGAGTACTACCAAAACAGCCAAACTGACAACTAGGTAATAGTTTTATTAACTTTCATAGAGTTATACAGCACGGATAGAGGCCCTTCGGCCCATCGTGTCCGCGCCGGCCATCAGCCCTGTCTACTCTAATCCCATATTCCAGCATTTGGTCCGTAGCCTTGTATGCTATGGCATTTCAAGTGCTCATCCAAATGCTTCTTGAATGTTGTGAGGGTTCCTGCCTCCACAACCCTTTCAGACAGTGAGTTCCAGACTCCAACCACCCTCTGGGTGAAAAAGTTCTTTCTAAAATCCCCTCTAAACCTCCCGCCTTTTACCTTGAATCTATGTCCCCTTGTTATAGAACCCTCAACGAAGGGAAAAAGCTCCTTAGTATCCATCCTATCTGTGCCCCTCATAATTTTGTACACCTCAATCATGTCCCCCCTCAGCCTCCTCTGCTCCAAGGAAAACAAACCCAATCTTCCCAGTCTCTCATCATAGCTGAAGCGCTCCAGCCCTGGTAACATCCTGGTGAATCTCCTCTGCACCCTCTCCAAAGCGATCACATCCTTCCTGTAGTGTGGCGACCAGAACTGCACACAGTACTCCAGCTGTGGCCTAACCAGTGTTTTATACAGCTCCATCATAACCTCCTTGCTCTTATATTCTATGCCTCGGCTAATAAAGGCAAGTATCCCATATGCCTTCTTTACCACCTTATCTACCTGTTCCGCCGCCTTCAGGGATCTGTGAACTTGCACACCAAGATCCCTCTGACCCTCTGTCTTGTCTAGGGTCCTCCCATTCATTGTGTATTCCCTTGCCTTGTTAGTCCCTCCAAAGTGCATCACCTCGCACTTTTCCGGGTTAAATTCCATTTGCCACTGTTCCGCCCATCTGACCAACCCATCTATATCGTCCTGCAGACTGAGGCTATCCTCCTCGCTATTTACCACCCTACCAATTTTTGTATCATCAGCGAACTTACTGATCATACCTTTTACATTCATATCCAAGTCATTAATGTAGACCAAAAACAGCAAGGGACCCAGCACCGATCCCTGTGGTACCCCACTGGCCACAGGCTTCCAGTCACAAAAACAACCTTCGACCATCACCCTCTGCCTTCTGCCACTAAGCCAGTTTTCCTCTACTAACTGTGATTCATAGGTACTTTTTGGGGCATTGAGAATAGTACAATCAGAGTTGGCAATGTGGAACAAACATAAATTTATAATTTCATATCATATGAAATTTTTGAAAGACAAAGATTTGCAATTGGCTGAAAAAGATTTTACTTATGCAAACAGAACTTTTTACCAAATGATGTCCTTAAACGTGCTGTGCCTAATGTGCATGAGTGACAGTTAGGTGGCTTGAAACTTTAATTTTCATACTTAAAAGGAATTTATGGTGTGAGTTCAGCACTTTCCTCAGACCCAGACTGTTTCCGCTAATTTTCCCTTGTTTGCACACACGTATACTGAAGAGATTGACAGGAAATTGGGTGTAGATTGACATTAGCAACATGGGGGCATGAATGGGCATAATTTCAAGCGTAACATTCGTTTATGACCCTGAAAGGAAATTCCACCCCTACATAGTCAATAAAATATTGTGCTGCATAACAAATAAGATGCACAATATTAAGTGTAGTTGAAAGTTGCCTTCTGATACAGTGCTACAGCATCTTAACTTACAGGAAGAGGAACTACTGCACAGAAGTGGTGAAATCCATTATTAACCAAAACAGGATATACGTATAAAGCGGACTTGAATTGTTAAAATAGTAATGTCAAGTTTTGGTTGAATAAATTGTAATTAGTTGAACCCCCATCAATACAACCACTTTTTATTCAGTCACTGGAGTATGCAAAAGTTTTGAAAACATAGTTTCTCCTCTCATACAAAATCAATGCTAAGTTTCTAAATTAATCTTGCAGCTCATGAAAATAAGTGAACTCAGTGCCAGTAAGTTTCACACTTCTATTCATAACACAGTGAAAGCTATAGGCTAGCCTTAACTTGTAGGTATACATGAACCAGCAGCTGCAGCAATACAAAGGAGAGCAGCCTCAACTGTCCTTGCTACCCAATCACTTACACACAGAAAAAAAGGGAGGAAACAAATATTTGGCACAGTGAGCTTATATTTTAAGAAAAACTAACATCTATGAAATACCAACTAGCGGCAAGACTTTACTGTCACAGGAGCAGGTAAAAGCAAATTAAATCTTCACTTGTATTTGATTCCATATCAAAAGGATGCATGTTTACAGACTCACTTGAAGAGCAATGCTGTGCAATAAGTGTTCATTTAAAAAGTGTATCTCTGACAGAAGTCAGATTGGATTTACTTCTGCTCACAACCACATTGTAGCAGGGCAACTTCAACAGCCTGACAGCATGATCAATGCAATAGTGCAACTCTCATCACTTTCATCAGTAGCTTGACAGGCAAAACGTATGGGCACAGTATATCAACATACAAGAGTCAAAGCTCACGAAGTGGTTTTATAAAAAAAGCATGTAAAAATGCATGAATATGAATCAGAATTTTAACAGTACTGCTGTTGGTGTAGAAAAACCACACACATTTATCCAAACTTACAATCCACTTGCAATTCTGGTGCATTTTAGCAAAGGAAAAAAATGAATCATCATCTGAAAAGATATGCAGCAGGAAAGCTGCTAGATGTTATCCAATGCCACTAAAATATTGTAAAATTGATATGTTTAAAAAGGCTCAAGACTATTCACATACTAAAGTGTTTTCTAATACTTGGAGCGCTCCCACGGTTTGTTCACAGAAAGTCCGGCCTCTGAAACGTTGTTTTTGAATTTTACCCACTCTGACATCCTGAAATGCCCTTTTCTGCTCTTAAGCAACAGCCCTGCTGTGACCCCAACTCAGA
Source organism: Heptranchias perlo (assembly GCF_035084215.1). NCBI lineage: Eukaryota > Metazoa > Chordata > Chondrichthyes > Hexanchiformes > Hexanchidae > Heptranchias > Heptranchias perlo. Next base: position 23,759,263 of record NC_090329.1, read on the forward strand.
CACTTAGCAACGCTACCTTAAACGGCTCCTGGAATCATAACAACAAGGAAAAAGAAAGTTGACAGATGTTCAAAGAAAAAAAAACTGATGTATTCACTACAGATATGGGCTGGACTTGGAGTCTATCTGGTGCCAAACCCAAGTGATGACAGGGTTCTAGAGGGTGGGTGAGAGGCGTGTCTCAGACTATTTGAATTAATACATTCCACATTCAGATCAAGACTTGACTCCAGAGTTGTACTGGCACTTTCATGTTAATGTGGAACCACTTTGAATATAGGTGAAATGCAGCCTTATACCTTTCCAGTATACTGCTCATCGTTCTTAATGTTTGTTTTGCTTCCCATTTTGCTGATTTGTAGCTCCAAATTCTCAGTGCTGAATTTCTCACTTTTACCTATACAATGCTTATTTTTTCCCTTTTAACCTAGGCCAATTCTACCCATTTAATTGTTGATCCATCTGGGATCAGCACAGATGAGGATTCAGGCCTTCTGGTCTGCATGGCTTAGAGTTACCTAGGTGACGCTTGTACACCCTAGGCCGCCGGAAGAGCTTGTTTCGTCCATATATCAAAGATTTGATAAATTTACCTTAGGGATCCCTCAGATTAAATTAGTTGACAAAGAGAAATAAAGCAATATTAAATATTGGTGTACAAATTTTATAAATCTGTCCATAATAAAAGACATGTACTCTTGTTCAAATCCCTCCATGACCTCGCACCCCCCCCGCCCCACCTCTGTAACCTCCTCCAAGCCTACAACCCTCCAAGATCTCTGCGTTCCTCCAACTCTGTTTTTTTGTCCATCTCCCAGTCCCTTTGCCCCATCATTGACGGCCGTGCCTTCAGCCGTCTAGACCCCTAAATGCTGGAATTCCCTTACCAAACCTCTCTTTCCTCCTTTAAGACGCTCCTTAAAACCTACCTCTGTGACCACCTATCCTAATATCTCCTTCTTTGGCTTGGTGTGGATTTTTGTCTGATTACGCTCTTGTGAAGCGCCAAGTTTTATTACGTTAAAGGCACTATATAAATGCTAGTAGTTGTTGTTGATTTTTAATTTTAATTCTGTTGTTCTCACTTGTGTTGACTATATTTCTCCTCTACCTTTTTGTTCTCATTTCTGCAGACGTGTCAGTTGAATTTTCTTCTCTCTGTGACCCAGTTGTCTTCTCCTTGTCTATATCTTTGAAATTATCACCAGAACTACTTATCACATCACTAGCATAAATTCAGAAGGGTTTTGCTAACGCACAGAATAAGGGAGCACAGAGTAGTCGCTATCGACGGAGTCTGGTTTCGACAGAGTCTATAAATGGGAATTTGGTGAGTGAGGGGATTCGGTGCAGTAAGAGGTGAGGTGCATTTGATTAGTCAGCAGAGCGGAGAGGAGAGGAGCGTACCGCGAGCTGGTCACAGCAACAACAAATCAAAACTGCAGTGTGACATCACTGGTAAGGCAGGTAGGTGATTGGTGGTGAGTATCTCTTCTATTTTCTTCTTTCTTAGGACTGTGGGCTAAGTAACTTATAACATAAAATTATTTTTTTTTTTAAAAACTAAACTTAATTTAATAAATTAAACAAGGCCAGTACTTGGTTCAACCTAAAAATAATTTGGTTGGCATTGAATCAATTAAATAAATAAAATAGTTATGACAGGGGATGTGTTGCAGCTGCAATATGTGGGAGCAACCGGACCGGGAGGAGAGCCCAGAGAGCGGGAGGAGAGCCCAGAGAGCGGGAGGAGAGCCCAGAGAGCGGGAGGAGAGCCCAGAGAGCGGGAGGAGAGCCCAGAGAGCGGGAGGAGAGCCCAGAGAGCGGGAGGAGAGCCCAGAGAGCGGGAGGAGAGCCCAGAGAGCGGGAGGAGAGCCCAGAGAGCGGGAGGAGAGCCCAGAGAGCGGGAGGAGAGCCCAGAGAGCGGGAGGAGAGCCCAGAGAGCGGGAGGAGAGCCCAGAGAGCGGGAGGAGAGCCCAGAGAGCGGGAGGAGAGCCCAGAGAGCGGGAAGAGAGCCCAGAGAGCGGGAAGAGAGCCCAGAGAGCGGGAAGAGAGTCTGAGAGGTGAACGCAGTGTAAACCTAAGGCAAGTCATGGCAGCAGAGCTCATACCTGTGATATGCTCCTCCTGCTATGTGGGAAGTCATGGACACTACAGGTGTCCTTGGCGACCATGTGTGCAGGAAGTGTGTCCAGCTGCAGCTACTGGCTAACCGCATTTCGGAGCTGGAGCTGCGGGTGGGTTCACTGTGGAGCACCCACGATGCTGAGATTATCGTGAGGTGGTCACACCGCAGGTAAAGATTACCAGGCAGAAAGGAAATGGGTAACTGCCAGGCAGAGTAAAAGGACTAGGCAGGTAGAGCAGGAGTCCCCTGGGGCCATCTCCCTCTCAAACAGATATACCGCTTTGGATACTGTTGAGGGAGATAGCTTATCAGGGGAAAGCAGCAAGAGCCAAGTTCATGGCACCATGGATGGCTCTGCTGCACAGCAGGGGAGGAATAAGAGTAGCAGGGCTATATTGATAGGGGATTTTATTGTAAGGGGAACAGATAGGCGTTTCTGCGGCCACAAACGTGACTCCAGGATGGTATGTTGCCTCCCTGGTGCTAGGGTCAAGGATGTCACGGAACGGCTGCAGGGCATTCTGGAGGGGGAGGGTGAACAGCCAGTAGTCGTGGTCCATATTGGTACCACGACATAGGTAAAAAAAAGGGATGAGGTCCTGCAAGGTGAATTTAAGGAGTTAGGAGATAAATTAAAAAGCAGGACCTCAAAGGTAGTGATCTCAGGATTACTACCAGTGCCATGTGCTAGTGAGTATAGGAACAGGAGAATAGACCAGTTGAATGAATGGCTGCAGGGATGGTGTAGGAGGAAGGGATTTAGATTCCTGGGACATTGGGACTGGTTCTGGGGAAGGTGGGACCTGCACAAGCGGGACGGGTTACACCCGAGCAGGACCGGGACCGATGTCCTCGCGGGGGTGTTTGCTAGTGCTGTTGGGGAAGGTTTAAACTAGAGTGGCAGGGGGATGGGAACCTGAGCAGGGAGACAGAGGAGGGGGAAACAAGGATAGACAGAAAGGGAAGAGGCAATAGTGGAAGCAGAGAAAACAAGGGCGAAAAACATAGAGAGCCATAGTGCAAATTAAAACTAAGATGACTAGCAATCTTAAAAAGACAAGTCTAAAGGCATTGTGTCTAAATGCGCGGAGCATTCGCAATAAAGGTAGATGAATTAACAGCGCAGATAGATATTAACGGGTATGATTTAGTTGCGATTAGAGAGACATGGCTGCAGGGTGACCAAGGATGGGAACTGAACATCCAGGGGTATTCAATATTTAGAAAGGACAGGCAAAAAGGGAAAGGAGGTGGGGTAGTGTTGTTAGCAAAGGAGGAAATCAATGCAATAGTGAGGAAGGATATTGGCTCGGAAAATCACAATGTGGAATCTGTATGGGTGGAGCTAAGAAACAACAAGGGGCAGAAAACGTTGGTGAGGGTTGTCTATAGGCCCCCAAACAGTAGTGGGGATGTAGGGGAGGGCATTAAACAGAAAATTAGAGACGCATGCAAGAAGGGTACAACTATAATCATGGGTGACTTTAATCTACATATAGATTGGTCAAACCAAATTAGCACCAATACAGTGGGGGAGGAATTCCTGGAGTGTGTACGTGATGGTTTCCTAGACCAATACGTTGAGGAACCAACTAGAGAACAGGCGATCCCAGACTGGGTATTGTGCAACGAGAAAGTATTAATTAACAACCTTTTTGTGCGGGGTCCCTTAGGGAAGAGCAACCATAACATGATAGAATTCCTCATTAAGATGGTGAGTGAAGTAGTTGAATCCGAAACTAGGATCCTGAATCTAAATAAAGGAAATTACGAAAGTGCGAGTTGGCTTTGATAGGTTGGGGAACTTTACTAAAAGGGATGACGGTGGATAGGCAATGGCTAATATTTAAAGAACGTGTGCAGGAATTACAACAATTATTCATTCCTGTCTGGCGCAAAAATAAAACAGGAAAGGTGGCTCAACCGTGGCTTACAAAAAAAATTAGGGATAGCATTAAATCCAAAGAGGAGGCAAATAAAATTGCCAGAAAAAGTGGCAATTCTGAGGATTGGGAGCAGTTCAGAATTCAGCAAAGGAGGACAAAGAGATTGATTGAGAGGGGAAAAATAGAGTATGAGAGTAAACTAGCAGGGAACATAAAAACTGACTGTAAAAGCTTCTATAAATATGTCAAGAGAAAAAGATTAGTGAAGACAAATGTAGGTCTCTCACAGTCAGAAATGGGGGAAATTATAATGGGGAACAAAGAAATGGCAGAATAATTAAACACATACTTTGGTTCTGTCTTCACAAAGGAGGACACAAATAACCTGCCAGAAATGTTGGGGAACCAAGGGTCTAGTGAGAGGGAGGAAATGAAGGAAACCAGTATTAGTAAAAAAAAGTGCTCGGGAAATTAATGGGGCTAAAGGCTGACAAATCCCCAGGGCCTGATGATCTACATCCCAGAGTACTAAAGGAAGTGGCCCTGGAAATAGTGGATGCATTGATGATCATCTTCCAAAAATCTATAGACTCTGGAATAGTTCCTACAGACTGGAGGCTGGCAAATGTAACCCCACTATTTAAAAAAGGAGGGAGAGAAAAAAAAACAGGGATTTACAGACCAGTTAGCCTAACATTAGTGTGGGGAAAATGCTGGAGTCTACTATAAAAGATGTGATAACAGAACACTTGGAGAGCATTAACGGGATTGGACAAAGTCAGCATGGGTTTATGAAAGGGAAATCAGGCTTAACAAATCTACTGGAGTTTTTTGAGGATGTAACTAGTAGAATAGATACGGGACAACCAGTGGATGTGGTGTATTTGGATTTTCAGAAGGCTTTTGATAAGATCCCACAGAAGAGGTTAGTGTGCAAAATTAAAGCAAATGGGATTGGGGGGGGAATATACTGGCATGGATTGAGAATTGGTTGACAGACAGGAAACAGAGTAGGAATAAACGGGTCTTTTTCCAGGTGGCAGGCAGGGACTAGTGGGGTATCACAGGGATCAGTACTTGGGCCCCAGCTAGTCACAATATATATCAATGATTTGGATGAGGGAACTAAATGTAACATTTCCAAGTTTGCAGACGACATAAAGCTGGGGTGGAATGTGAGCTGTGAGGAGGATGCAAAGAGGCTCCAATGTGATTTAGACAAGTTGGGTGAGTGGGCAAGAACATGGCAGGTGCAGTATAATGTGGATAAATGTGAGGTTATCCACTTTGGTTGTAAAAACAGAAAGGCAAATTATCTGAATGGTGATAGATTGGGAAAAGGGAAGGTGCAACGAGACCTGGGTGAACTTGTACACCAGTTGCTGAAAGCGAGTATTCAGGTGCAGCAAGCAATTAGGAAGGCAAATGGTATGTTGGCCTTCATTGCAAGAGGATTTGAGTACAGGAGCAGGGATGTCTTACTGCGGTTATACAGGGCCTTGGTGAGACCACATCTGGAGTATTGTGTGCAGTTGTGGTCTCCTTATCTGAGGAAAGATGTCCTTGCCATGAAGGAAGTGCAATGAAGCTTTACCAGACTGATTGCTGGGATAGTAGGACTGACATATGAGGAGAGATTGGGTCGACTAGGCCAATATTCACTGGAGTTTAGAAGAATGAGAGGTGATCTCATCAAAACATATAAAATTCTGACAGGACTAGACAGACTAGATGCAGGGAGGATGTTCCCGATGGCTGGGGAGTCCAGAACCAGGAGTCACAGACTCAGGATACGGGGTATGCCATTTAGAACCGAGATGAAGAGAAATTTCTTCTCTCAGAGGGTGGTGAACCTGTGGAATTCTCAACCACAGAAGGCAGTGGAGGCCAAGTCATTAGATGTACTCAAGAAGGAGATAGATATATTTCTTAATGCTAAAGGGATCAAGGGATATGGGGAAGAGGGTACTGAGTTAGATGATCACCTATGATCATCTTGAATGGCGGAGCAGGCCCGAAGGGCCGAATGGCCTACTCTTGGCTCCTGTTTTCTATGTATGACAATTTTGTCCAGGGCGACTACATCTGCGCCAAGTGTCTGCAGCTCGAGGAACTTCGGCTCCGAGTTGAGGAGCTGGAGCCCGAGCTGCAGACATTGCGATTCATCGGGGGTGGGGGGGGTTACCTGGAAACTTTGATCCAGGAGGCAATCACACCCCTAGACTAAATACTGTAGAATTGGCATGTGGTGAGGGACAGGAGGGTGTGACTGCGAGTGAGGCAGGTACAGGGATCCAGGAGGTAGCACGGCAGGAACCTCAGCCTCTGCGAGAATCCCGAAAGCTGTGTTACCTACCCAGTGGTAGGGTTAAGGACATCTCCTCAGGGCTGGATAGAAACTTGGAGTGGGAGGGGGAGGATCCAGTTGTTGTGGTCCACGTAGGTACAAACGACATAGGTAGGACTAAGAAAGAGGTTCTGCTGAGGGAGTTTGAGCAGCAGGGGACTAAATTAAAAAGCAGAACCACAAAGGTAATAATCTCCGGATTATTACTTGAGCCATGAGCAAATTGGCACAGGTTAAATCAGATCAGAGAGATGAATGCGTGGCTCAAAGATTGGTGTGGGAGAAGTGGGTTTCGATTTGATGGGGCACCAGTACTGGGGAAAGAGAGCGCTGTTCCGTTGGGACAGGCTTCACTTGAACCATGCTGGGACCAGTGTTCTGGCGAACCGAATAACTAGGGTAGCAGAGAAGGCTTTAACCTAAATAGAGGGGAGGAGAATTCAAGTGGGGTGGAGTTTGGATTGATAAAGAAAAAAGACAAGGAAGTAGTACAGGAAAGTGATGGGGGTAATGATAAACAGAGTGTGTCAGGAAGGGGCAGAGTGTACAAACGTAAGAGTGCACGAGCAAATGGGGCCGGGGTAGGAAAGAATGGTAAAAAGACAAAATTAAAGGTACTTTATCTGATTGCACGCAGCATTCATAATAAGATAGATGAATTGACGGCACAAATAAAAATAAATGGGTATGATCTTGTGGCCATTACAGAGATGTGGTTGCAAGGTGACCAAGGTTGGGAGCTAAATATTCAGGGTTATTTAACATTTCAGAAGGATAAGAAAAGAGGTAAAGGTGGTGGGGTAGCTGTGTTAATAAAGAATGAAATTGGTATAATAGTGAGAAATGATCTTGGCTCAGAAGATCAAGATGTTGAATCAATTTGGGTGGAGATAAGAAATAGCAAGAGAAATAAATCACTGGTGGCAGTAGTATATAGGCCCCCTAGCAGTAGCTGCCCTGTAGGGCAAAATATAAATCAGGAAATAAGGGGGGCTTGTAAAAAAGGTAATGCAATAATCATGGGCGGTTTTAATTTTCACACAGATTGGACAAATCAAATTGGCAGAAGTAGCCCCGAGGAGGAGTTCATAGAGTGTATTCAGGACTGTTTCTTAGACCAATACGTGGGGGAGCCAACCAGGAAACAGGCCATTTTGGATCTGGTAACGGGTAACGAAACAGGATTAACTAATTATCTCAAAGTAAAGGATCCCTTGGGAAGCAGTGATCATAACATGATAGAATTTCACATCCAGTTTAAGAGTGAGGATTTTGGGTCTGAAACTACTGTATTAAACTTAAATAAGGGCAACCACAAACGAATGAGGGTGGAATTGGCTAAAGTGGACTGGGTAAACAGATTAGATGGTATGATGATGCATAAGCAGAGGCAAACATTTAAAAAGATATTTTACGACTCACAACAAAAATATATCCCTGTGAAGAGGAAAGACTCCACAAAAAGGATGAACCAACCATGGCTAACTAAGGAAGTCAAGGATGGTATTAGGTTAAAAAAAAGCATACAACATGACAAAGATTACTGGTAAGCCTGAAGATTAGGAAAACTTTAAAAACCAGCAAAGGATGACTAAAAGAACAATGAAGAGGGAGAAAATAAATTATGAGAGTAAACTAGCAAGAAATATAAAAACAGACAGTAAAAGCTTCTGCAAGTATATAAAAAGGAAGAGGGTAGCTAAAGTAAACATTGGTCCCTTAGAGGATGAGACTTGGGGAAATAATAATGGAAAACAAGGAAATGGCAGAGGAATTGAACAGATATTTTTGTATCTGTCTTCACAGTAGAAGACACTAATAACATACCAATAATAGTAGAAAATCAAGGGATAAAGGGGAGGGAGGAACTAAAAACAATCACTATCACTAGAGAAAAAGTACTAGCAAAGGTAATGGGTCTAAAGGCTGACAAGTCCCCCTGGACCTGATGGCTTGCATCTGAAGGTCTTGAAGGAAGTGTGGCTACAGAGATAGTTGATGCATTGGTTGCAATCTTCCAGAATTCACTAGATTCTGGAAAGGTCCCAGCGGATTGGAAAACCACAAACGTAACACCCCTATTCAAGAAGGGAGTGAGACAGAAAGCAGGTACTATAGATCAGTTTGCCTAATATCGGTCAATGGGAAAATGCTAGAATCCATTATTAAGGAAGTAGTAGCAGGACATTTGGAGACTCATAATACAATCAAGGAGAGTCAACATAGTTTATGAAGGGGAAATCGTGTCTGACAAATTTATTAGAGTTCTTTGAGGAAGCAACAGGCAGGGTGGATAAAGGGGAACCAATGGATGCAGTATATTGGGATTTCCAAAAGGCATTCGATAAGGTGCCACATAAAAGGTTACTGCACAAGATAAGAGCTCATGGTGTTGGTATACTGGCATGGATAGATGATTGGCAACTAACAGAAAACTAAGTCGGGATAAAAGGGCAATCTGTAACTAGTGGGGTGCTGCAGGGATCAGTACTGGGGCCTCAACTATTTACAATCTATATCAATGACTTGGATGAAGGAACAGAGTGCATTGTGGCTAAATTTGCTGATGATACAAAGAAAGGTGGAAAAGCAAGTTGTGAGGAGGACACAAAGGGCTCGATATTACCAGGGTGGCGGGTTCGCGGCGGGGGGGCGATTGGGCGCGTGGGTAACGCGCCCGGTGAAATCAGTCTGCCCCGCACGCAATCGCAGGCTAATTGGAGCCACTTACCTGGTCTTCCGGGTTCCCCGCTGCTGAGCTGCGCGTCGGGCGGACTGCGCATGCGCAGTAAGCTCTGTCAGCTGGAGCAACTCTATTTAAAGGGGCAGTCCTTCACTGACTGATGCTGCAAGAAATAGGAAGAATTTCAGCATGGAGCAGCCCAGGGGGAAGGCTGCTCCCAGGTTAAATGATGCCTCACCCCAGGTATCAATACATGGGGTGAGGAGGAGGGGGAGGCCAGAGATCTGCGCCCCAGCAGGCGGGAGGAAGCGGCCTGCCTCTGCCACCAAGGCGGCCCGGCTCGAGGTGGCAGAGGAGGTCACCTGCACCACCAACATATTGCCCACCTGCATACAATGCAGGAGGCGCTCCAATGACCTCAGTAGGTCAGCCAAAGTGAGTATACTTACTCATTCCCCTACACTCTGTCTGCCACATCACCGCCCCCCACCTCCTTCTGCACTGCCAACACTACTTTGTCACATCACCCCTCACACCCACTCAAACCTCATCCTCATCTTAACTGCACTTACTCACCTTGCCAGTACTCATGCCGCCACTACCACTCAACCCAATCCTCATACAATCTCATGGCTCTATCTCATACTCAACCTCTCATGCATCTCTTTCACAGTCAGCCTCACTCAACCTGTCACTACCTGTGCTGCAGCCACAGGGCATGCATCACATATGTGCAGTAGGCAGCGTAAGGCAAACGTGTCGTGAGCATGAAGGGGATGCACAAGGGTGTTTGAGGGTTTGTCATGGTTTTTACTTATATTCAATTTCCGAGCAACTCACATCACATATTATATTGGCACCACTACTGCCACGTCTTTACGAATCTAGTCTGGTTTGTGCAATAATGCCCTTTCCTGAGGATCACAATGAAGACCCACACCTGATGCCACCCATTGTGTTACTGCAGAGTGGGTGTAGGTGTATTTGCAGGGCTCTTTTGTGCAGTCGACTGAGAGACGTCGGCAATGTCCCCGGTGGCACCCTGGAAGGATGCGGAGGAGAAGCTGTTGAGGGCAGTGGTGACTTTGACAGCGACAGGTAAGATGATGGTGCTCGGGCCAGCCGGGAGCAGCTCGGCATCAAGGAGGCTGCAGATGTCTACGACTACATGTCGAGTGACTCTGAGCCTCCGTGTGCACTGCTGCTCAGAGAGGTCCAGGAAGCTGAGCCTCGGTCTGTGGACCCTGTGGCGAGGGTAGTGCCCTCTGCGAAGCATCTCTCCCTGCCTTTGCCCTCCCTCCTGCTGTGCAGGTGGATGTGTCAGCACCGTGTTGTGGAGCTCCACGTGTCAGAGGTGGACGGCGCGGCCGGCGAGACTGGTGATGCTGTTCGCCCTCCAAGGAGGTCATGACTGCAGCTACGGCGGCCCCCATTCGGAAGATGTACATCTGAGGGGGTCCGCAAGGTAGGTACATGTGTCTGGACCCCGGGGTAAGTGTGCAAGTTGGTGATTTTGTGTGTTAGGAGGAGGGTGGTGGAGGCCAAACTTTGTCCAAAGTGACAGAGTGGCCTCCTGCAATGAGTGAGGGTCTCCCCCCGCCCCCTCCCCAACCTGTCAAATGGCACTTTGCAGTTGCCACAGGCTGATGGCTGTAACACGTCCATTTCAACTCGGAGTGTTTCCCCCAGTACGGGAAACAGTCCCAGTTGTTTGTAAAATCCCACCCCACCTGAAATATCTCCTTAATCAGGTCTGTTAACAACCTGAAATACCAGAATAAATACTGTTAAGTGGCACCCCGCCGGCTTTAATTGCCTGCATGAGTCCCAAATGCGGGGGCTGCGCGCGCATGTCAGCGCGTCTGTGGGGAACCCGGAAGTGGGCGGGTTGGAGCCGGACTCCCGACCCGCTCCGGGATTCCCCGATTTTCGGAGCCACGAACGCACCAGATAGCGGGTGCTAATATCGAGCCCAAAGTGTCTGCAAAGGGATATTGACAGGTTAAGCGAATGGGCAAAAATTTGGCAGATGGAATATAATGTGGGAAAATGTGAAGTCATCCACTTTGGGAAGAAAAATAAAAAAGCAAAATATTATTTGAATGGAGAAATACTACAAAATGCCGAGGGATCTGGGTGTCCTCGTACATGAAACACAAAAAGTCAACATACTGGTGCAGCAGGTAATCCGGAAGGCAAATAGAATATAGGCCTTTATTTTTAGGAGGATGGAGTATAAAAGCAGGGAGTCATGCTACAACTGTACAGGGCGCTGGTGAGACCACACTTGAGGAGTACTCCGTTCAGTTCTGTTGCCCTTATTTAAGGAAGGATATACTTGCATTGGAAGCAGTTAAGAGAAGGTTGATTCTGGGTATGGAAGGGTTGTCTTATGAGGAAAGATTGAACAGCTTGGGTCTATACTCATTGGAGTTTAGAAGAATGAGAGAAGATCTTATTAAAACATATAAGATTCTGAGAGGACTCGATAAAGTAGATACTGAGAGGATGTTACCCCTCATGGGGGAGTCTAAAACTAGGGGGCATAGTCTCAGAATAAGGGGTCGCCCATTTAAGACGGAAATTAGGAGGAATTTCTTCTCCCAGAGGGTTGTGAATCTTTGGAATTCTTTACCCCAAAAAGCTGTGGAGGCTGAGTCATTGAATATATTCAAGGCTGAGTTAGACAAATTTTTGATCAGCAAGGGAGTCAAAGGATATGGGGAAATGGCAGGAAAGTGGAGTTGAGATAAAAATCAGATCAGCCATGATCTCATTAAATGGCGGAGCAGGCTCCAAGGGCCAAATGGCCTACTCCTGCTCCTATCTCTTATGGTCTTTTTTTTTTATATTCATTCATGGAATGTGGGCATCGCTGACAAGGCCAGCATTTATTGTCCGTCCATAACAGCCCTCGAGAAGGTGGTGGTGAGCCACCTTCTTGAACTGGCTGTAGTCCAGTGCTGTTAGGTAGGGAGTTCCAGGATTTTAACCCAGCGACAATGAAGGAACAGGGATATATCTCCAAGTCGGGATGGTATATGACTTAGAGGGGAACGTACAAGTGATGTTGTTTCCACGTGCCTGCTGCCCTTGTCCTTCTAGGTGACAGAGGTCGTGGGTTTGGGAGGTGCTGGTCTTATAGGAGCAAATCCAATAGTGAATGGCACTGGGCAATTTATTATGATTGTGAAAAATTACAAATGTGCTCGGTACATGTTCAGTGGCCCAAAAGTGTTACAAAAGATTGCCTAAGTCAATGAGAGCTCCAGGAAAGGAACAAATCAAAGGCTCACACTAGTAAGAGACGAAAGGTGTGTTATGGGGCAAGAGACCAGTGAGGCTCCCTAAAAAATATGACAATAGAAGGAAGGGGCAAGTTGGGGCAATCAGCATTCTTAAGTCAGGAGTTATTAAAATAGTGAGGGAAGGGAGAAAGCGAGAATTAAATGAGGGAAATCTTGAAAGATATGATTATTTTATTGACATAGGAACATGAGTAGGCCATTCAGCCCCTCAAGCCCACGCCGCCATTTGATAAGATCATGACTGATCCTTGATCTAACTCCATATACCTGCCTTTGGCCCATATCCCTTAATATCTTTGGTTGCCAAAAAGCTATCTATCTCAGATTTAAATTTAGCAATTGAGCTAGCATCAATTGCTGTTTGCGGAAGAGTGTTCCAAACTTCTACCACCCTTTTTGTGTAGATGTGTTTTCTAATCTCACTCCTGAAAGGTCTAGATCTAATTTTTAGACGGTGCCCCCTACTCCTAGAATCCCCAACCAGCGGAAATAGTTTCTCTCTATCCACCCTATCTGTTCCCCTTAATATCTTATAAACTTCGATCAGGTCATCCCTTAACCTTCCAAACTCTAGAGAATACAACCCCAAATTGTGTAATCTCTCCTCGTAACTTAACCCTTGAAGTCTGGGTATCATTCTAGTAAACCTACGCTGCACTCCCTCCAAGGCCAATGTGTCCTTCCGAAGGTGCGGTGCCCAGAACTGCTCAAAGTACTCCAGGTGCAGTCTAACCAGGGTTTTGTATAGCTGCAGCATAACTTCTGCCCCCTTGTACTCCAGTCCTCTAGATATAAAGGCCAGCATTCCATTAGCCTTATTGATTATTTTCTGCACCTGTTCGTAACACTTCAATGATTTATGTACCTGAACCCCTAAGTCCCTTTGGACATCCACTGTTTTTAACTTTTTACCATTTAGAAAGTACCCCGTTCTCCCCTTTTTGGTCCAAAGTGGATGACCTCACATTTGGCTACATTGAATTCCATTTGCCACAGTTTTGCCCATTCACCTAATCTATCAATATCTCTTTGTAATTTTACGTTTTCATCTACACTGCTTACAATGCCACCAATCTTTGTGTCATCGGCCAACTTAGATATGAGACTTTCTATGCCTTCATCTAAGTTATTAATAAATACTGTGAATAATTGAGGCCCCAAGACAGATCCCTGCGGGACTCCACTAGTCACATCCTGCCAATGTGAGTACCTACCCATTATCCCTACTCTCTGTTGCCTTTTGCTCAGCCAACTTCCTGACCAAGTCCATACTTTTCCCTCGATTCCATGGGCTTCTATCTTAGCTAACAGTCTCTTATGTGGGACCTTATCAAATGCCTTCTGGAAGTCCATATAAATAACATCCATTGACATTCCCCGATCCACTACTTTAGTCACCTCTTCAAAAAATTCAATCAGATTTGTCAGGCACGACCTACCTTTCACAAATCCATGCTGGCTCTCTCTGATTAACTGAAAATTCTCGAGGTGTTCAGTCACCCTATCCTTAATTATAGACTCCAACATTTTCCTCACATCAGGTGTTAGGCTAACTGGTCTATAATTCCCTGGTTGCCCTCTCTCTCCTTCCTTAAAAAGCGGAGCGACATGTGCAATTTTCCAATCTAGAGGGACGGTTCCTGAATCTAGAGAACTTTGAAAGATTATAGTTAGGGCATCTGCAATGTGCTCATCTACTTCCTTTGAAACCCTGGGATGGAAACCATCTGGTCCTGGGGATATGTCACTCTTCAACGCTATTATTTTCTTCATTACTGTTGTTTTACTTATGTTAATTTTATTGAGTCCCTGTCCCTGATTCAATATTAGTTTTCTTGGGATTTCCAGCTCTTTTTCTACTGTAAATACTGACGCAAAGTAATTATTCAACATGTCCACCATTTCCCCATTGTCAATGACAATATCCCCACTTTCAGTTTTTAAGGGGCCAACACTGCTCCTGACTACCCTCTTTTTCCTAATATAAGTTCTTCGTATTGGTTTTGATATCCCTTGCAAGTTTCTTTTCATACTCTCTTTTTGTAGCTCTTACTATCTGTTTTGTGACCCTTTGTTGATCTTTGTATCTTTCCCATTCACCAGGATCTGTGCCATTTTTTGCCTTTTTGTATGCCCTTTCATATGTCTTATACTGTCCCTTGCCTCTTCAGTTGTCCATGGCTGTTTTTTTTGGCAAGTAGAGTTCTTGCCCCTCAGGGGTATAAACCGGTTCTGTATCACGTTAAATGTTTCTTTAAACATTTCCCACTGATCATCAGTCGTTTTACCCATTAACAGATTTGCCCAGTTTACTCTGTCTCATCCCATTGAAGTCGGCCTTACCCAAGTCTAGAATCTTAGCGGCTGATTCACTTTTTTCCCTTTCAAACACTACCTTGAACTTGATCATGTTATGATCACGCACAGTTAAATCTGGTTCATTACTCATTACTAAATCTAGTATGGCTTGCCCCCTTGTTGCCTCTCGGACATTCTGCTGTAGAAAACTATCCCGGACGCACTCAAGAAATTCACTACTTTTCTGACAGTTGCTAGCCTGCTTTTCCCAATCTATGCGAAGGTTAAAGTTCCCCATTAAGACCACTATGCCTTTGTTACACGCTTGTCCAATCTAGCACTTCAGAGCTGCTGCCAGGGGTCCTATACACAACTCCCACTATAGTCTTAGATCCTTTCCTATTTCTCAATTCAACCCATAAGGACTCTGTTGGCGGCTTACCTCTCGTTATATCCTCCTTTATTATTGAAGTGATTTCATCTCTAATCATTTTTGAGGTGGTGATATTGGCAGTTCGAGAATGGTTACGTTTTTGGCTGGTTGCTTTTTAGTCTATGCAGAATTGGCCAATCAGCAGCTGAGTACCTGTCAGACATATTCAATATTTTCCCATGCCCTATGGATATGCAACACAGAAATTATAGTTATGCAGAAGGGTGTTCATATTGCTGCTGTTAGGTTATCAGAAAACAGCAATGTATATACTTTGCTTTTTTTTAAAAACTGATTTCATATCATCACAAAAGCAGCATCTAAGGCAAGTGACCGGCTGTGACAAATGATTCATCATCATGCGATCCGCTCAGAAGTTGGCATTTTCCCTTTTGACGAAACACTGGACCATTCAGCTGCAATCCCACTGCATGTAACAAGTGTACAAATGCATAGGAATTATCGCAGAATGTCACACTGTGCCAAATCATTTAGCGTATTATCCAATTAAGATTTAGCACTATTATTACAGAGCTTTGTGGGCCAGGAGACCATTTTGAACTTTCATTTTTAAAAAGTTCAACACAGACATTATTCACCTAAATCCTTACTTCCCCACCACCTTCCCATTTCCTGGCTCTATAAAACTGTAGCAATAGGAACCACTTCACATAGACTACGTTCTATATTTTGGGAACAATATAAAAGATCCATCCCTCTTAATGCTTCATGAGAGCTGTCCCACTAAGGAGTGCTGTGGATACTTCCCATGCTGATCTGAATATATCATCCAAATACAAAATGATTATATGCTCTCAGACTGTCACCTGGATCCCTGTGCCGTTCTAACTGCTCTGTACGTGAATGGCTAGAGAATCTTGAGTTTCTGAAGATGAATTGGTTCTTCTCTTGTACACTGCTATCCTTTCTGTAGAACAGATGAACTCCAACCACCTTAGGATTAGAGGGGAGCTGGCTATGGGCGTGACATTTTGGATGAGCAGTGGGAACTCCACTCTGTGAAAGCCAGTTAGATATCTTGTAGCATTTACTGTATCCTGGTCAGCCTGCACTGTTAGAATATCGAGATGCCAGCTGGAAAAGCTTTGGGGTAATCTCTTTCATAATTATGCAACTTAATAGTTTCTACTACTTAATGTCCTTTCTCACAAGTGTGATTTGATGGCTGATCAGTTTTTACAATATCAACATTTACAGTTTATCCCTACTTGAGAGTACCATAGTAGCCTCCTCTTAAACAAATGGATATGAATTAATAGAAACCTAATTTCACATCTGAAACACTAGAAGCTACTTGGTAAAAAGACCTCGAGACCCTTAGACCAGGTGAGGAGAAAAGACTGAAAATCCAGATGATGATGGCAGATGAAAAGGCGTTAAAAGGCATGACGGTGGACAGGCAATGGCTAACATTTAAGGAACGAATGCATGAATTGCATCAGTTCTACATTCCTTTCTGGTGCAAAAACACAAAAGGAAAAGCGGCCCAACCATGGCTAACAAAAGAAATTAAGGATAGTATTAGATCCAAAGAGGAGTCATATAAAGTTGCCAGAAAAAGTAGCAAGCCTGAGGATGGGGAGCAGTTTAGAATTCAGCAAAAAAGGACCAAGAGAGGGAAAAAAAATACAATGAGAGTAAACTTCCAAGGAACATAAAAGTGGACTGTAAAAGCTTCTACATATAAAAAGAAAAAGATTAGTGAAGATAAATGTAGGTCCCTTGCAGTCAGAAACAGGAGAATTTATAATGGGGAACAAGGAAATGGCAGAGCCATTAAACAAATACTTTGGTTCTGTCTTCACGGAAGAGGACACAAATAACTTCCCAGAAAGGCTAGGGAACCAAGGGACTAGTGAGAAGGAGGAATTAAAGGAAATGAGTATTAGTAAAAGAATAGTGCTGAAGAAATTAATGGGACTGAAAGCCAATAAATCCCCAGGGCCTGATAATCTGCATCCCAGAGAACTAAAAGAGGTAGTCATGGAAATAGTGGATGCATTATTTGTCATCTTCCAAAATTCTTTAGATTATGGAACAGTTCCTGCAGATTGGAGGGTGGCAAATGTAATTCCACTATTTAAAAAAGGAGGGAGAGAGAAAACAGGGAACTACAGACCAGTTAGCCTAACATCAGTAGCAGGGAAAATGCTAGAGTCCATTATAAAGGATGTGATAACAGGACACTTAGAAAATATCAACGGGATTAGATAAAGTCAACATGGTTTATGAAAGGGAAATCGTGATTGACAAACCTACTGGATGTAACTGGTAGAATAGATAAAGGAGAACCAGTGGATGTGGTTTATTTGGATTTTCAAAAGGCCTTTGATAAAGTCCCACATAAGAGGCTAGTGTGCAAAATTAAAGCACATGGGATTGGAGGTAATATACTGGCATGGATTGAAAACTGGTTAATAGACAGGAAACAGAGAGTAGGAATAAATGGGTCTTTTTCGGGGTGGCAGGCAGTGACTAGTGGGGTACCTCAGGGATCAGTGCTTGGGCCCCAGCTATTCACAATATATATCAATGATTTGGATGAGGGAACCAAATGTAATATTTCCAAGTTTGCTGATGACAAAAAACTAGGTGGGATCATGAGTTGTGAGGAGGATGCAAAGAGGCTTCAAGGCGATTTAGACAAGTTGAGTGAGTGGGCAAATACATGGCAGATGCAGTATAATGTGGATAAATGTGAAGTTGTCCACTTCAGAAGGAATAACAGAAAGGTGATAGATTGGGAAACGTTGATGTACAAAGGGACCTGGGTGTCCTTGTACACAGTCACTGAAAGCAAACATGCAGGTGCAACAAGCAGTTAGGAAGGCAAATGGTGTGTTGGCCTTCATTGTCAGAGAATTTGAGTACAGGAGCAAGGATGTCTTACTGCAGTTATACAGGGCCTTGGTGAGACCACACCTGGAGTATTGTGTGCAGTTTTGGTCTCCTTACGTAAGAAAGGATATACTTGCCATTGAGGTAGTGCAGTGAAGGTTCACCAGACTGTTTCCTGGGATGGCAGGACTATCGTATGAGGAGAGATTGGGTCGACTCGGCCTGTATTCACTCGAGTTTAGAAGAATGAGAGGGGATCTCATTGAAACATATAAAATTCTGACAGGGCTAGACAGACTGGATGCAAGGAGGATGTTTCCCCTGGCTGGGGGTCCAGAACGAGGGGGTCACAGTCTCAGGATATGGGGTAGGACATTTAGGACCGAGAGGAGGAGAAATTTCTTCACTCAGAAGGTGGTGAACCTGTGGAATTCTCTACCACAGAAGGCTGTGGAGGATAAGTCACTGAATATACTTAAGGAGCTAGACAGATTTCTGGACACAAAAGGCATCAAGGGCAATGGGGAGAGAGCGGGAATATGGTATTGTGATAGAGGATCAGCCATGATCATATTGAATGGTGGAACAGGCTCGAAGAGCCAAATGGCCTACTCCTGCTCCTAGTTTCTATGACAGAATATCTGAAGGACAATTGGCGCGTTACTACACAATTTTCATGGTTAGGTGATCGATATATGATTTTGTAGGTGACAGGCACTTAGACCTTAAGGCAAAGTTGAATGCATAAAACTGCAATTTCATTATGGGATCATTTCTTGGAAGAAATGCAGTTTTATGAATCCCCAGTTGTGTCTTATTCATTTTACATGTCTCAACAAATTAACTTACAACTTGTTGCTCATTATGAGTAATGCCAGACACCGATCAGTGACAGGGTCGATCCCAGAGTTGCCAAGTGAACAATGGCACCAGACATCGCCAGTCAAATATTGGGGCCTGTATTGGGCAGAAATACTGAAGCCTACAATGGAGCTAGTCAGTGTGTTAAGTAGAACATTTTTAAAATTAATCTTTCCTTGCAGGATATCTGCACGGTAAGGAACTGGTATGACTTGATAACGGTTAATAAGCCAAGACAATAATCACTAGTGCTGGGGTTATGCTTTAACGAAAAGCACTGCAGGTACAGATTGAAATAATACCAGTAGTGCCCATATCGATGAAAGGTTTTTTTTCTTTTTAAAAGGGAAAGCTTTCTACTACTGGGATCTGGGTTCAAATACAGCCCATACTGATTGCAAGAAAGTCACCTCTGGCTGCTTGCTATAAGGGTCCAATGTGAAATTAGCTTCGGCAGTCTCAATAGTTCCAAACTGGGCATGGGCCTACAATACTAAGCTGCCCCTAATTTGGCATTGATTGGCAATGGGCAATGGCACTCAGACAAGCCTAGGGATGGTTGGTGTGAGGAATGGCAAAAATTCTCCAAAATGAAAATGTCACAGTCAAAATCAGCAGTACTGTAACACAGATTCAAGTTTTGAAGGTGGAATATTCCTGCGCAATGGTTAAACATTTACCCTTTTCTCGGAAAATAAACCAACAGCACAATAGCATTAGAGGTCTTTGCATATTGCAGACGAAGGGTCATATGGAACACCTTCAATGTCATAAGATGTCTTAAAGGGCGGTTGTCCCTTTGTGTAATTGTTTTCTCTACAGGATGTGTCTTAGTGCCAGAACACTTGAGTGTTATGCGTCAGTATAAGAACGGGAAATTCACATACATAACGGATAGCATCTGCTGCCATTGGAATCCTGCTGGAACAAGAAGTCATTGCCTTGAATGCCTTTAGAAGGCAGCAAAAACAATACAAGCTGATTGGAATATATTAATTTGTTATTTCCTGTATCCACATCAGGATTAGGTTAGCTTTAAAATTCTGAAATGCATTAATCACCAGAGTCTACACCTCTTAATTGAAATTGCTTAATTAATTCAAAATTTGAGCACAAACTTCCCACTCAGCTGTTATTAAATTGCTTGATTCAAATTATTGAATTATTAAACTTTTTTTTAAGCATAAAAACTATTTCAAATTATCTAGAGTAGACTATAACCTTGAGATTTGTCAGTGCTTTTTTAGAATTTTGGAATGTTATTTTACAGCTGGATCATGATTGGTGAATAATGAAAATAACAACAAGGGAAAGGGCTTTAGAAGCAAAAAGTGAGAAAATTGGCTGATAGCTCAAAGGTCACAATGTAGATAACTGACTTGAGGTACAAGACAGACATGTGAAATGTTTTACTTTCAGATTTCAAATTTGAAATGCTTCAACGTTCCCCAACTTCCAATCTGTACCACTATGTACAGAGCAAACAAGTGTCCTCAACTATTGTGCCTGCTGATAAGAACATTGTTACGGCTATTAGATAATGGGCAAAAAATTCAAGGTAGGAGCTGCGCATTCCTTTGTCGGCCAACAACTCACCAATCCAGAAAACGGAGATCATTTATGTTTCAGCAGGGCACGGTTGTGAATGGTAAAGTCAGAACCAGTAGTATATCATCCTTATAACACAATTTCCCATCCAGTATTAACACAGATAGATTATATTACTTTTACTTATACAAGTTCTTGTCATTAAAAATGAACACAGAACTCCAATTTCAACCTATGTAGGATTGGTAAAACTTGTAGGACCAAGTAGCTTTCTCACAGTCATGCAACAAATGTACTAGTGAATCTGTTGATAGTGCTGATTAAGGGAGGAATGTTGGCCAGAGTACCAGAAGAACGCTCTTATTCAAATAGTGAGATTTTCAACATCCACCTGAACAGCCCTTGGTTTAAAGACTTAGAGAATAGCACTGGGATATAGACAGGTTAAGTGAGTGGGCAAGAAGGTAGCAAATGGAGTATAATGTGGGGAAATGTGAGGTCATTCACTTTGGTAGGAAGAATAGAGAAACAGAATTTTTTTTTTTAAAGTGGTGAGAAACTATTAAATGTTGGTGTCCAGAGAGACCTGGGTGCCCTGGTACAAGAAACACATAAAGTTAGCTGCAGGTACAGCAAGCAATTAGGAAAGTAAATGGCATGTCAGCCTTTATTGCAAGAGGGTTTTGAAGTACAAGAGTAAGGAAGTCTTACTACAACTGTACTGGGCTTTGGTGAGACCTCACCTGGAGTACTACGTACAGTTTTGGTCTCCTTATCGAAGGAAGCATATGCTCGCCTTAGAGGCGGTGCAACAAAGATTCACTAGATTAATTCCTGGGACGAGAGGGTTGACCTATGAGGAGAGGTTGAGTAGAATGGTCTCTGGCGTTTAGAAGAATGAGAGGTGATCTCATTAAAACATATAAGATTCTGAGGGAGCTTGACAGGTTAGAGGCTAAGAGGTTGTTTCCCCTGGCTGGAGAGTCTAGAACTAGAGGGCATAGTCACAGGATAATAGGTCGGCCCTTTAAGACTGAGATGAGGAGGAATTTCTTCACTCAGAGTGTTGTGAATCTTTGGAATTCTCTAGCCCAAAGGGCTGTGCATGCTGAGTCACTGAGTATATTCAAGGCTGAGATAGATAGATTTTTGGACTATAGGGGAATCAAGGGATATGGGGATTAAGCAGGAAAGTGGAGCTGAGGTTGAAGATCAGCCATGATCTGATTGAATGGCGAAGCAGGCTCGAGGGGCCGTATGGCCTACTCCTGCACCTATTTCTTATGTTCTTATGCACTCCTGACAGTGTCAGCCACTCAAGCCTTCAATCGGGGTAGGTCAAAACTACATTACTAACCAAGGAGAGAATAAGCAAGAGTTTCCCTTGCTTTTAAAAACACGCACCAAGTATCTCAATGTTTACGCTGGATAGTGTAGCTAAAATTAGAAGCAGCTTTCTACCAAATAGGAAATGAATCATAAATGTCTGTCAAACAGATTTATATTTAATTAAGACAGAGATTCTTCATTTATCACATTAGAGAAATGAAGTCTGATTAGTCTCTTGGGGAAATGATTAGTCTCTTTGCTAAACAATAAAGCTCTCATGAACAGTGAAGATCTATATATACCACAACACCGCAATGTTGCATCTTTTTAATTTATACCAAATGATTTGGTGGCCAGAGTCAGAAAAGGTAGTTGTTTCAGCAGTGGGTTGGTATAGCAAGTGAAGAGAGAGAAAGAATGCTTGGACCAAGATTGAGTTTGGCAGGTCCAGTGGGTAAGTGTAGAAGGTCCAGAGGGTGGGTACAAACCAGGGCCAAGGCAAAGGCTGATGATGGGTTCTGGATTAGGTATGAGGACAGTAGGTATAAGATGCAGTAAAGATGTGAAGGCCAAGACCCAGATCAAGGTCTACCATTACTGATTGTGGAAGCAGCAGTTGGAAGTATTGGGAGGTTGGGCACAGAGACAGTGGCCAATACTCAGTGCGGGCTGCTAGATCACAGAAACAGCGTTTGCAGAAACCATTGAGAAGGCAACACCAGGAAGCAGCGACCAATGAAAAGAGGTCATGGGTACCAACAACAGGGGAGATTTGGCGGTTTCATGCTTTATAAGAACCAGATTGCAAAAGAAAACAGGTAGACATGGCAGACCGACTGAAAGACTTGGAAAGGGTTTTGCTATTATAAATGTTTACATATGGATTTCGATTTTAAGTGTTCACATGCAGAGTTTCAATGTTAACTGTCAATATAAAAAGCGTGACTCAAAGTCTTGACACAGGAAGTAGGTTCGTGGACAGGAAGTGTGCATGTTTAATTCTACATAGATAGATAAATACTATTATTAAACTTTCCACTTTCTTTTTAAACTAATGTTTCCCACAAATCAGAATCATTTTAATATGATTACAAACAGTGAATGGAACATTTCCCACTTTGTAAAACCAGTATCTGCATCAAGCATTCCCAAGTCAGGTATAGAACCAGGATACAGGATAAAGTTACTGTGATAAATTGGGAATTATGTCTGTGATTTTGTATAATTTAAAATAGTCAGGGCTCCCTCTTCACTAAGTTGTAAAATGATGAACAGGAGATACTGCATGTACAGGAAGAAGCCAAGGACAGCGAACAGGAAATTGGTTGGGATGAAGGTGCTTTCATCTACATGTGATGTGTACTGCATACTGAGATACTTGGAGCCCAAACGATGTATGTTTAGCCTCTCATTAGCATCCCATGGGACCATTTTCATGTATAATGCCGTTGATCTTCACAGGGATTAAACAATACAAAATATGTAATTTTCACTGGTATTTAGTTTTGGCAAAGACACCCAGGCTCCATGAGCACGTGACTCACCAACTTGACCTGTAATATCTCATCCTGAAAGATTACAGAGAAGGAAAGAGAAAGCACAGCTGTTTCATGCAGATACACTAGCCAAGAGATTAAGAAGCATAATATAAAAAAAATTAAATCCTCGTGCCCTAATTCCATTTTACACATCAAAGTACAGTAGTTTAACTTGTATGAAATGGTCAAGTATGTGGTATTATTTGACTTCCAAGGTAACAAGAGAACATAGGGAGCAACTGATACATTCTCCAATATTCAATGTATGATGATCAGGGTTAATTGTTAAACCTGGCCTACACTAGCCCTAACTGAGCAGAGAATAAAACCCAGATTTCAGTCACAAAAGGCTTAGTTCGCTTACGGAAACTGTTATCAAATCATTTACACGAGAGACATAGAAACATAGAAAATAGGTGCAGGAGTAGGCCATTCAGCCTTTCAAGCCTGTTCCGCCATTCAAAATTATCATGGCTGATCCTCTATCACAATCCCATATTCCCGCTCTCTCCCCATAGCCCTTGATGCCTTTTGTGTCTAGAAATCTATTTAGCTCCTTCTTAAATATATTCAGTGACTTGGCCTCCACAGCCTTCTGTGGTAGAGAATTCCACAGGTTCACCACCCTCTGAGTGAAGAAATTTCTCCTCATCTCAGTCCTAAATGTCCTACACCGTATCCTGAGACTGTGACCCCTCGTTCTGGACCCCCCAGCCAAGGGAAACATCCTCCCTGCATCCAGTCTGTCTCGCCCTGTCAGAATTTTATATGTTTCAATGAGATCCCCTCTCATTCTTCTAAACTCGAGTGAATACAGGCCAAATCGACCCAATCTCTCCTCATACAACAGTCCTGCCATCCCAGGGATCAGTCCGTTGAACCTTCGCTGCACTCCCTCTATGGCAAGTATATCCTTTCTTAGGTAAGGAGAGCAAAACGGCACACAATACTCCAGATGTGGTCTCACCAAACCCTGTATTAACTGCAGTAAGACATCCTATACTCAAATCCTCTTGCAATGAAGGCCAACATATCATTTGCCTTCCTAACTGCTTGCTGCACCTGCATGTTTGCTTTCAGTGACTGGTGTACAAGGACACCCAGGTTCCTTTGTACATCAACATTTCCCAATCTATCACCATTTAAATAATATTCTGCCTTTCTGTTTTTCCTTCTGAAATGGATAACTTCACATTTATCCACATTATAATGCATCTGCCATGTATTTGCCCACTCACTCAACTTGTCTAAATCGCCTTGAAGCCTCTTTGCATCCTCCTCACAACTCACAATCTCACCTAGTTTTGTGTTGTCAGCAAACTTGGAAATATTACATTTTGTTCCCTCACCCAAATCATTGATGTATATTGTGAATAGCTGGGGCCCAAGCATTGATCCCTGAGGTACCCCACTAGTCACTGCCTGCCACCCCGAAAAAGACCCATTTATTCCTACTCTGTTTTCTGTCTGTTAACCAATTTTTAATCCATGCCAGTATATTACCCCCAATCCCATGTGCTTTAATTTTGCACACTAACCTCTTATGTGGGACTTTATCAAAGGCCTTTTGAAAATCCAAATAAACCACATTCACTGGTTCTCCCTTATCTATTCTACCAGCTACATCCTCAAAAAACTCCAGTAGGTTTGTCAAACATGATTTCCCTTTCATAAATCCATGCTGACTTTGTCTATTCCCATTGATATTTTCTAAGTGTCCTCTTATTACAGAAAAAACACGTGTGAAAGAGGCCTGAACTTGAACAGTTCCCGCCCGCTACGCTGCTGCAATAATGTGACAAAATAAAACATCTCAGAAAAGCATCCTTACTGCACCAGTATCAATTTTTAATCTTCATTCCTGCACATTTTTATTGCTTTCAAATAAAATTGAAAAATCTGTGCCAATTAACGCTGCAAGGAAGCATTCTTCCTGGGATTCTACTTGAATGCACATTGAGCCAGGCCAAATCCATTTTATCTAGGACCCCTACATCATTACGCGAGAACAACAATAGCATGCACTTATATAGCGCTTTTAATGTAGAGAAACGTCCCAAGGAGGTTCGCAGAGGCATAATCAGACAAAAATGAATGCCGCAACAAAGAAAGAGATATAGGACTGAACAAAAGAGCTAGATTTTGTCAAAGAGCTAGATTTTAAGGAAGGCCTTAAAGGAGGAGAGGCAGGTGGAGAAGTGGAGGGGTTTAAGGAAGGAAGCATGGGGGCTAGACAGCTGAAGGTACGGACGCCAATGATGGGGCAAAGGTGGGGGGAGAAAAAGAGATGCACAAAAGGCCAGAGTCAGAGGAAAGTTGAGTTCACGGGGGTTGTAGGGCTGGAAGAGGTTACAGAGATAGGAAAGATCAAGGACATGAAACGATTTAAACATGGTGATGAGAATTTTAAATTTGAGGCATTGGAGAACCAGGAGCCAATGGTCAGCAAGGTCAAAGATGAGCAGGATAAGATACAGGCAGCACAGTTTTGGATGAGCTAAAGTTTACAGAGACATGGAGAATGGGAAAAGAGACAGTCATCTCATTAGTCCAATTAGGGTGCAACCTAAACAGCTTCTTTTAAAATTAACACAAATATAGTATATAACTCTCTAACAAAATACTAACCAGAATTTGATGACTTCTGTTGCATCCGGATTTCCTCTGTGGCTGTGATAGTGGAAAAGAGTGAGGAACCTCTCCAGGCAGATAACTTTGGCCTAAAAAGAAACCAGAATTCATAAACATTCAACATAAGAAATTATGTATTTGGGTTTAAGTGCACAAGCTAATGAGCAAACAACTGATCCCACTAACCTTTTAGGGACAGGCACCATTTCTATTCATCTTCTGCATTCTACAACCTATCTTTCCATCGAAGAGCACCTTCACAATAGACCAAGCTCATAATCGCAACAGCACACAGTTTTCATAGAATCATAGAAAGTTACAGCACGGAAGGAGGCCTTTCGGCCCATCGAGTCCGCGCCGGCTCTATGCATAATCAATCCAGCTAGTACCACTGCCCCGCCCTATCCCCGTAGCCCTGCACATTTTCTCGTTTCAAGTACTTATCCAGTTCCCTTTTGAAGGCCATGATTGAATCTGCCTCCACCACTCCCTCGGGAAGTGCATTCCAGATCATAACCACTCACTGTGTAAAAAAAGTTATTCCTCATATCATCTTTTGTTCTTTTGCCAATCACCTTAAATCTATGCCCTCTGGTTCTTGACCCTTCCGCCAATGGGAATGGTTTCTCTCTATCCACTCTATCTAGACCCTTCATGATTTTGAACACCTCTATCAAATCTCCTCTCAACCTTCCCTGTTCCAAAGAGAACAATCCCAGCCTCTCCAGTCTAATTTAGGTTCCTCATCCCTGGAATCATTCTAGTAAATCTCCTCTGCACCGTCTCTTTCCAGATTTTGGAAATAATGGTGAGATAAAGCAGAAGCAGTACTTTTTACATTGAGAATAGCTATACAAGCACTCCATCACTGTTACTTGACATGATGGGTTTATCTGGTACTTTTCATTAACAAGTGTCTTCCCACGAAAATGTAGATTTTAGCTGTAGCACTTATCACTCTTCTAATGATACAGTAACCTACCAGGAAACATTAGGTGAATCTTTTTGGCCAGAACTTACATTCTTTAAGAACACTGGAGACTATCTTGAATTCTTTGAATTACATGAGAAAATGAACCTAAAACTGCCTCATTGGAGAAGCACACGCTGTAGCTCACGTTTTCATTCAAGGTAGATCGGTTGTTACAGTATGGAGCTCATGGAACTATTAAGTAGCAATCTATCCTGTTTCAACTTCAAATTCATGGTACAAAAAAGTTCAAAAGAAATATGAATCAGCTTGAAAGCAGATTTGAGTCCTATCAGGTACATAAATCAACATGGGTAAACAGCTCTTCAGGATAAGATTAAAACACTATTTTGCTTGATTCAGGATTCGTAAAAAGACAGGAGGAGCTTTTGTGGATTTAAAGCTGCAAACCAAAGAGGCCAAAGTGGTTAAAAAAAAAACAAATAGCTTGATATTCCTATATTATAATTGTGATCTGAAATTAGCGAACTCTTAGAAAAGCATGAAATGTAAGTGCAAGTGGATGATGATAATGTTGATGCAAGCTGCAGATGGCAGTGTTTGGGAAAAACGCCAATATTGGCATACATGGGAGGTTGCAAAATGGATTTTCATCCAATGTTTTTCAAAAATGTTTAGTCATAGAATCATAGAATGGTTACAGCACAGGAGGCGGCCATTTGGCCCATTGAGCCTGTACCGGCTCTTTGTAAGAGCAATCCAGTTAATCCCATTCCCCCACTCTTTCCCCGTAGCCCTGCAAATTTTTGCCCTTCAAATATTTATCCAATTCCTTTTTGAAAGCCACAATTTAATCTGTTTCCAACACACCTTCAGGCAGCGCATTCCAGATCATAACTACCCACTGTGCAAAAAAGATTTTCTTTGGTTCTTTTCACCTTAAATCTGTGTCATCTGGTTGTCGACCCTTCCACCAAGGGGAACCGTTTCTCTTTATTTACTTTAGCTAAACCCTTCATGATTTTGAACACTTCTATCAAATCTCCTCTGAACCTTCTCTGCTCTAAGAAGAACATCCCAACTTTTCCAGTTTATCCACGTAACTGAAGTAAATCTTTTCCGCTCTAAGGCCTTCACATCCTTTCTAAAGTGCAGTATCCATAATTGGACACAATACTCCAGTTTTGGCTGAACCAGTGTTTTATAAAGGTTCAACATAACTTCCTTGCTTTTGTACTCTATGCCTCTCTTTGTAAAGCCCAGGATCCCGAATGATTTTTTTAACCGCTTTCTCAACCTGTCCTGCCACCGTCAAAGATTTGTGCACATATCCCCAGGTCTCTCTTAGCATTGTACCATTTAGCTTATGTTGCCTCTCCTCATTCTTCCTGCCAAAATGTATCACTTCACTCTTCTCTGTTAAATTTCATCTGCCATGTGCCCGCCCATTACACCAGCCTGTCTATGTCCTGAGTGAAGTAAGGATGTGTACTACACTTCCAAGTTTTGTGTCATCTGCAAATTTGGAAATTGTGCCTTGTACACCCAAATCCAAGTCATTAATATATATCAAAAAATTGATGGTCCTTTACCTTGATCCCATAAATTTACATAAAATGTAAATACAACAGCACCAAAATTCTTCAAATGATACACCAATCCTTTGTTTCATGATACAGAATATTAAATTATTCATGACTGTTCAGAATATCATTTCCTAAAAGGTATGTCTTGTAAGAGGTCTTAAATCCAAAATACAGTAATTTTAAAGCATGAATATTTTTTTCCCCTTAATGTTTTTTAATGGTTAAAATGAGATGCTTAGGCCTTTGGCTGAAGAAAACCCATTAGACCAGATCACTACAGCATAACTTTACTTCCACAAGTGTGTAAATCATTTTAATAAAAACCTCTCAAATACTAAAAATCAGAAAAACAAACGACAGAGTTTCACCCCTCTCCCTCCCCATAAAAAGTGCCAGCAGCATTGAAATTTAAATGAATGCGAAACATTTGCTGCTGTACTTATCACTATTTTGTAGAATTAACGTACAAAGCAATTCAAGGTCATTACGATACTGAAAACAAGCAGCAAATTGTAATAACTAACAAGACAACATTCTTTCATACCAAAATTCCACAATTACCAATTTCACATCCAATTATTGCCAAATTGAAAACAATCACCAACATTAATATTTAAATAATTCTCATGATTCTACCAATATGGTTCTTCAAATCATGCACCCACTTCAGTAGACTTTACAGTAAAAACTGCACAGTATTATTTTCTTCAACCTCAATCCAAACTCAAATAATTTGACACCTTGGTATATCTAGAATTCCACTGTACTAAGGTTCTGCTGTTTAAGGTAAGATCTGCAGAAAATATATTTCCATAAACTAAGGAAACAGAGACTGAAGAAAACTCAATTATACAAAAGAATTTTGGCAAAGTTCAGAACACAATAGAAAGACAAGATTAGAAAAACTGAATGAGGATACTGAAGAAAACAAATCCTCGAGATAGAAAGTGTGAAGATTGGAGGGAAATATGGACATGGGAAATTTGGGGGTGAACTTTGACAGCAATTCAAATAGTCACAATTAAGATCAGCACGTTTCTTGAATTATAGTATTTGGTCATTGATTTGTAAAAATAAACTAGTTTCCATGTATACTAATCCATGTATGAACTCAAAGTGGACTTCTGACTCTTAATATCTGTTAATACTACTGTGGAGCATACAACAAACACTACCATAGCCAACACACCCGGACGTCCTATCGTATCAGGCAACGGAACCCTGTGTGAGAACCTCTCTGGATACATCGAGGGCATCCTGAAACCCATCGTACAGGGAACCCCCAGCTTCTGTCGCGACACTACAGACTTCCTACAAAAACTCAGTACCCACGGACCAGTTGAACCAGGAACACTTCTCACCACGATGGACGTCTCGGCACTCTACACCAGTATCCCCCACGATGACGGCATCGCTGCGACAGCATCAATACTCAACACCAACAACAGCCAATCTCCAGACGTCATCCTGGATCACAATGTCTTCACCTTCGATAACCAGTTCTTTACCCAAACACACGGAACAGCCATGGGGACCAAATTTGCACCCCAATATGCCAACATTTTCATGCACAGGTTCGAGCAGGGCTTCTTCACTGCACAGGACCTCCAACCAACGCTATACACCAGATACATCGACGACATTTTCTTTCTATGGACCCATGGCGAAGAATCACTAAAGAGACTACACGATAACATCAACAAGTTCCATCCCACCATCAAGCTCACCACGGACTACTCCTCAGAATCAGTTTCTTTCTTGGACACACGAATCTCCATCAAAGACGGGCATCTCAGCACCTCACTCTACCGCAAGCCCACGGACAACCTCACGATGCTCCACTTTTCCAGCTTCCACCCTAACCACGTCAAAGAGGCCATCCCCTATGGACAGGCCCTGCGAATACACAGGGTATGCTCAGACGAGGAGGAACGCGATGGACACCTACAGACGCTGAAAGACGCCCTCGTAAGAACGGGATAGGACGCTCGACTCATCGATCGACAGTTCCGACGGGCCACAGCGAAAAATCGCATAGACCTCCTCAGAAGACTAACACGGGACGCAACCAACAGAGTACCCTTCGTCGTCCAGCACTTCCCCGGAGCGGAGAAACTACGCCATGTTCTCCGCAGCCTTCAACATGTCATCAATGACGACGAACACCTCGCTATGGCCATCCCCACACCTCCACTACTCGCCTTTAAACAGCCACCCAACCTCAAACAGACTATCGTTCGCAGCAAATTACCCAGCTTTCAGGAGAACAGCATCCACGACACCACACAACCCTGCCATGGTAACCTCTGCAAGACATGCCAGATCATCGACACAGATACCACCATCACACAAGAGGACACCACCCACCAGGTGCATGGTTCATACTCCTGTGACTCGGTCAACGTTGTCTACCTTATACGCTGCAGGAAAGGATGCCCCAGAGCATGGTACATTGGCGAGGCCATGCAGATGCTGCAACAACGGATGAACGGACACCGCGCAACAATCGCCAGACAGGAGGGTTCCCTCCCAGTCAGGGAACACTTCAGCAGTCATGGACATTCAGCCACCGACCTTCGGGTAAGCGTACTCCAAGGCGGCCTTCGAGACACACGACAACGCAAAATCGTCGAGCAGAAATTGATTGCCTAGTTCCGCACCCATGAGGACGGCCTCAACCGGGATCTTGGGTTCATGTCACGCTACACGTAAGCCCACCAGCGAACAAAAGCTATCTGTTTTTAATATAACGGGTCATTTGCTGGCTTTCTCTGCCTTCCGGATGTTTCTGCCTCTCTCTGTTTTTTTTTCTGTTTGTTTTTTTTTGTTGACTGTATATTCGGGGGCTCTGTAGGTAACACCTCTCTGTCTGAACACGGTGATTGCCTTGGCAACGGGCAGTTGCAAAGACTATCTGTAATCACCATGTATTGTTCTGTGATTTATAAATGCGTAGGCTTCGAGGAGTTCCTGACATTTACCCGAGGAAGGAGGAAGCCTCCGAAAGCTTGTAAATTTCAAATAAAATCGTTGGACTATAACTTGGTGTTGTAAAATTGTTTACAATTGTCAACCCCAGTCCATCACCGGCATCTCCACATCATACCATAGACTGAACTGATTACTTATGAAGCCCTCTCCAAGAAACAGTGAAACATCACAGAAGGAGACACAGTGGAAACAAACTGTCTGCCACCCGCTTTTGCCTTTACAACTGTCAAACTTGCAATGGTCTCACTGATAGCAGAAGTTGGCTTAAAAAGAAGGGAAGGAGAAAAGTTCAATGAAAAAGAATTGGAAAAGTTGTGCTTGGAGCAAGTCAGGTGAAGTAGGGATATTAGATACATGTAAAATATCACCTAGATAGGAAGTGAAAAAGTAGATCGAATGGGAAGCAGATTCAGGTAATGAATGGAACTTTTCTGGTGGATATAATATGAACACACAAAATTGAAAGTATGGAATTGCCAGCAGGAAAAGACCAGCTGGTCCATCAAATCTGCCCCACACCTCATGATGGCTGGAGCATCATGACTAGACTTCCACTGAAAACATAATTTTCCTTTGAAACCACCACAATTCTCAGCTGTTATTTGTCATGCTGTTAAATACATTTACAGTCACAACATGCTTGAATAGCAATTAAAAGTAGACCACAATCATAAATCGTGATTTTAATCACAAATGTTCCTCTAGTTAGGTTAAAGAAAGTAGGCAAATCTACTGGATCAAAGAACTAGCTGTAGATAATCAGCAGGTCATGGCAAAACAAGTTAACAAAAAGTAGCCAGGATGTGCATCAGCTTGGCACAGTTGATGGTAAACTCCCCTTTGGGTCATAAGGTATTAGGTTCAAGTTCCATATTGGAAGTTCGAGTTTATAATTTGAGCCGACACTCCAGTGCAGTTTTGAAGGAGTGCTGCATTGTTTGTGGTGCCGTGCTTCAGATAAGACATTAAATCAATCTCTTGTCGGCCTGTTCAACTAGTTAAAATGTATGTTTTAAGATCCCGTGGCACTACTTGAAGAGCACAGAATTCTCCAGGTGTCCTGACCAGCAATCTTCCCTCAACCAATACTAAAAACATATTAAACAGTCATTCAGTGTTTTTGTGGGATCTTTCTATTTGTTACTTTATTTGCCTGCATAACAGTCACACCACTTCAAAAGTAATGCACTGTATACAAAGCACTTTGAGATGTCTCTGCGAGACTTAACAAGGTGCTATAGAAATGGAAGCCTCGCAAGACAACACTCTCCATCATTTACCACTCTAACAGTAAAGGTTTTAAATTTACAAATAAAATATGTATTGTTACATTACTTCTTAGGCTGTTTCTATATTCTCAGTGAATTACTCTACCAGGGAATCTTTTGTGAAGCAGTAGATTTTGTTTTAACCACTTGGGACAATATTTGAAAAAACTTAATTAGAAAATTGAATTAGCAGATGTGGACTCAGTATGGGATGAAGGATTCTGCTCTTACTCCAAATCAGTCCCAATTGGCCAGCAGATGCAGAGATGATTCTAGGGCAGCCTCAGGCTCAACTACCAAAGTGCGTTTAAGGGGATGCCCTGGTTGCAGGGATTAGGTCAGCAGCAGTCATTGCAAGGTTATGCCACACACCAATATTGTGCCTGCAACATCTGAATTTTCACTTTGGGTTTTATGTACTTACGTATTTTTTTCCAGTAGAAGTGAAGGAATGATGGGTATAATATAGCTACAGCTTAAATTACAATGCCTGCATAACTCTGTTTTTCATGTCACAGGGATGTTCGCAAGTAGTCGGCTTTTTGGGGACTGTGTCAGCTTTGTTTAAGTTGTTGGTCAACTTTTGCTATTTTTGTAGGTTGGAATGTATGCTGCATTACCAGACACCACACTGCTTTCCATTCAAATCTGCTAGGATAAGAAACAACACAGATTCAGAAGAACTACTAGTTTATTATAATGTATACCATGCTTAGATCTTCTATCTCCCACTTTAAACCCTACATCTAATTGAATATAGCACTTAGTGCCATTCTACCCCATTACTGTCCTTTCAAAAAAGAAACAAATACTATACCGCACAAATAATTTGAGAACTGAGGGTTTTTTTTTATTTACTGGCATTTAGTAATTCCACCACGTGAACTGGGACTTCAATACTTCACAATTAAATTAGTCACTGCAGCTGATATCCCTTATAGCCACTGCCCTAATTATAACTAATTTCAGTCATGAGTCAAGGAGCAAATATTAATTTTATGCTCTGTGACTTGATATTTATATAATCTGCCATCCCACCCAAACAAAAGCTGAACTTTTACTATCAGATGCTATATAGGAATGAAACCTAATTTTACCAGTTTAATTTTATGCAGAAACTCATTAAGTGCTACTACAGTGAGGCAGTAGCTCTGAACTACAATTTTCTGTAGTGGCAAAAAATGAATACACAGCTTCTGTTGGCAGCGTGTTTATATTTAGTTGAAAAACAGAAACAAATATGTATCATTTACTTGCAACTCAATTGTGTGTGACATAAGAAACTTAACTCTTTCCTTGAAAGTTTTCTAATATATTTTTTCTGAGAGAATCAAATCTCTCTATTTCCTTAGTTCTCAGGAGTACACTATTCACAGCTGGTCACCTTTCACGCGTCCATTGATGCTGCTCTGAGCCAGCTGTATCGAGGTACACAACTGAGTCTCAGACAGTAGAGAAATTACTGGAAATGCCCGCTGTTTCCTTGCATTCCCTATATATCAAGTTCCTGATCTTGAGACATTGGAAAGCAGTTCAACACAAGACTGACAATCAGCCCCATAAAGGCTAGAGGAAATCACCTGCTTTCTCAAGGAGAGAAAAGGCGTAATCATATATGGGGAAGCAACCCACATCATTCTCACACTCTTCTGTGGCTAACCTTCCTTATACATAAATTTTAGGTGCAAGGGAAGAGAAATGAGGAGGACATTTAATAAGTTCTTGAACAAACCAATTCTTAAGAACGATTTACAGACTTTGTAAAGATTTGGAGTTTCAAGTTACTGCCTGATGTACTGGTAGAACCTGGGTTCATTTATGCAGTTCCCCACACAATACATTATCATCTCAGCTGAGCCACCATATGAAGGTACACACAGGAAGCAGAGATGCCCACAGAGGGAGGGAAAAGGAAGGAGGAAGAGAAATCATCCCAGGCTGTTCTGGTGCTCCTGCAGACTAATCATTCTAGCAGAAGCTTGCCCACTACCTTAGAGCTGGCTCATAATGCAAGTCAGAAAAAAAACTCAGCTTTTAATTAACAGCAATTTTAATCCAAGTGTGCCTGTTCTCCTTGTGTTTTTCTGTGTAACAGGATTCAGGCAATGACAAATCTGATAGAACCTCTCATAAAACTGATCCTGGTGGTTGATGGTAGCACAAAAAGCCTTAGAGAAAATTGGGTTGCACCAGCTGTATTGATTGTAGCTGTTATGTGGCACACAGTTTCACTTCAGCTGACAAACCTGAGGGCTGGAATCAGCTGACAGTTATCAGCTGTAGCAACAGCATAACGGGAACAGCATCACAAATTTAAGCATAGGATCAGATGTTGCGAGTCATGGAGGCCTGGACAATTATGACAAAGTCACTGGACACTGGAGAGGTACCAATGGATTGGAAATGGAATGATTTACAAGTGCTTTGGTGGAGAACAGGAGATGGTTAAATGGAAGAAGTGATATGTGCATGAGACAATGGAAGGCATAATGAGAGAAATAAAAGACATGTACAAGACAGAGGGATTGTGTAAACAGCTAAAAAGGGATAGGCAAGTCGAATGGGAAGCACGAATATCTAGTAAAGCTGAGCAGGTTCCAGTGGCCCAGGAGCCTGGTGGAAGAAGAAACTAGGTCGACACCAATACCCCGCCAGCATGGTGTTCCAATCACGGGGAGGACCCCACCCCAAGCACCAACCCATACCTGCACCCTCTTGCCCCATCCTCAAATGCCAGCACAATCATCCTACATTTCTACCACCTACTGCCAGAGAGAAAATGGGAGCCACAGTCTGAAGTTGTTGAAGTCAATGTTAAGGCCAGAGGGCTGCACGAGGTTCACTGGAACAGTGTACGTGGACAAAGATAGAGAGGTCAGAGTGAGAGTGGGGCAGAGAATTGAAGTGGCAAGCGGCAGGGAGCTCAGGGTTGCATTTGTGGGCAGAAAGGAGGTGCTCAGCAAAGTGATCACCTAATCTGCATTTGGTCTCCCCGTGATTTGGAGGAGGCCGCACCATGAGGAGTGAATACAGAATGCCTAACTACACCGCCAAAACAGTAGAATATAAGTCAGAGGAAGCTGCGATCAAACTGCAAAGTACTCTGGTTAGACTTTACTTTGAGTACTGTGTTCAGTTCTGATCACTAAGAAACAGAGGAAACATTCAAGCACCAGAGGCAATGCAGACAAGAGCCATAATGCTGATCCCTACTATCAGAGGACTGAGTTATGATGAAAGACTGGAGATAGTTCGGCTCTTCAGCCTAGAAAAGAAGTTTCTGAGAGATGATCTTACAGAGGTGTACAGAATCATAGAATCAAAGAATGGTTACAGCACGGAAGGAGGCCATTCGGCCCATTGAGCCCATGCTGGCTCTCTGCAAGAGCAATCCAGCTAGTCCCAATTCCCCACCCTATCCCCGTAGCCCTGCAAATTTTTTCCCTTCAAGTACTTACCCAATTCCCTTTTGAAAGCCATGATTGAATCTGCCTCCACAATCCCCTCGGGTAGTGCATGGTGCAGTATATGGTAGTAAAGGGATTTTTTAAAAATTAATTCTCAGGATATGGATGTCACTATCATGACTGGCATTTATTGCCCATCCCTAGTTGCCGAGAAGGTGATGGTGAGCCTTCTTTTTAAACCGCTGCGGTCCATTGGTGATGGTGCTCCCACAATGCTGTTTATTCTGGTTATTCTTTAAAGCGGTTTGATTCAACTACAGAGCAAATTTGTTAATAACAGACAGCAGATTTACAGTAATATATAGGACACAAATATAGAAAACATATATGTATCCCTATGCCAAAACTTAAAGTAAAACTGGATCTGGGATAATTCCTTGACAGCAACTTTACATGGGGTTCCTGACCAAACTTCCCATAAAGCCTCCAGCCTCTTTGGTAGACTGATGCACTGGAACAATAATGTCCAAGATATACTGTCTAACTTTTCTTTTAAGCCTAACTATACTTTTCTTTTAAGTCCAACCAGAAACAAAGGAAATAAAAATATTTATCTCTCACAACTGCATCAGACTCTCCACAGGATTTGAAACATAACGGTTATAGCTATTGCATCCTTTAAACCTGGAAATGGAAACACCCAATTGTAAAGCCCCTTTGAACTCAAAGAACCCTTCACAAAACAAAGCAAACTGGTAAACATATTAACATCTTCATGATTCACATCGCAGACACTTGGGCCCTGAAAATCCACGAGTCCCACTCCACCATCATAACAATGCTCGTTAGACACTGGTTGGAGAGATTTGTCAAGTGAGACTAGCATAAATTTAAGATGATCACTCAAATAATTAAAGGGTTAGGAAAAATGTCCGTACACAAGTACTTGAACATGGAATGCCCTGCCACAAACCATGGTTAAAGAAGAGTTGGTTGAAAATGGAAATACTAAAAAGGTACAGGAAGTTATTTGGAGACTGAGATTAAACTAGTTACTTCATGTGAAGTAAAATATCAGCACATACATACTGATGGGCTAAATGGTCTGTTTCTGTGCTGTAATGTTTTATTACTAGTGACTAAACTCTTTGAGGGGGAAGGGGGAGAAAAAGTAAGAAAAATCTTTTTGCAGACAACGTTTGGGGCAGGCTTGATGGGCCAGCTGGTCTTTTCCTGCCAATCGTTTTTGCACCTTGCTAAGGTAGTTCTAAGATGATACACACGGCAATGGATGTTTGGAACCAAGTCAACCCACTGTGGCAGAATCAGTTCTTCGATACCCGAGCCAGGCAGGTCACTAGCCTTAACCTTCTCAGCTCCAGTGAAAAAAGGGCTAATTTCTCAAGTCTCTCTTCATGACTGCAACCCCTTATCCCTGGCGACATTCTCGTGAATGTACACTGTATCTTTCCCATTGCTTTCATACCTTTACTATCACGGCTGACCCAAACTGTGCACTATGCCCCAACAGTAGCATAACTAAGGACTTATAAAAGTTCAACATTACCTCCTTGCTTTTAGGAACATAAGAACATAAGAAATAAGAGCAGGAACAGGAGTAGGCCATTTGGCCCCTCGAGCTTGCTCCGCCATTCAATAAGATCATGGCTGATCTTCGATCTCCACTCCACTTTCCCACCCGATCCACATATCCCTTGATTCCCTTAAGAGTTAAAAAATCTATCGATCTCAGTCTTTTATATTCTATGCTTCCGGATACAAAACCAAGGATTCTGTTTGCCTTTTTTACGACCTTATCTACTTGCACTATCACCTTTAAAATCCAGTGTACCTATCCACTAAGGTCCTTCTGCTCCTCCACTACATTTAAAATGTTACCATTTAAGTTGCATTTCTTTTCCCTATTCTTCCTTCCAAAATGAATATTATTACATTGATTTGCATCTGCCACCCGTCTTTCCATTATTTTAGTCTATGTCCTCCAACAATCTTGCGCAATCTTCATCAGAATTTACCATACCCCCCAAATTGGTATCAGCAGCAAATTTCAATATTGTTGCCTCAATTCCTATGTCCAGATTATGTATATATAATCTGGATATATACATCACTCATAATACTGCTCCATTCCTAGAAACTTGATGAGACAACTGAGAAGTGAGGGTTTAAGCCCGCTCACTAAGTCAACAACAAGTACTAGGAGTTGTTCACGAACAGCATGGTAAGCAGCACAACTTACCACCGATACACCATCGTCCTGACCACAGCCTGGACACACACTATACCCCACTAAACACGGTTTCCACCAGTTTGAGGCGTAAAGTCTCAGCAGCAGCTGCTTGCTTCTCTGGATCCAAAGGCACTGAGCCCAGCAAATATGAGCACCTGACCTTCAAATAATGCCTTCCGGCAGCTGTCATCCCAAATCTGAGTTTCATCAGCTTTAAAATGGACATCTGCCTTCTGCCAACGCAGGGCAGATTGCGACATGCCAGCCACAGAAATTAAATCATAGATTGGCGATAGTAGCAAGATGCTTCTCCCACTGTGCTGTTTTAAATAAGTGTGCACAATAAAACAAGATATTTGTGCAAAGTGGATTGCATGACAAAAATGAAAAGCAATACAAATAATTCCCAGCATAAGAAAAGTTATTTTAAAAGCACTCAATTATCAAGCGCCAAAAGTTAAATCAGTTGAGACTAGACGTCAATTGCTTAAAGTCAAAATTTCACTCAAGAAATAACAGAAATTTTCACAAAACCTGAAACACTCCACAGCCATTGCACCAATGATCGCAGAAGGAGGTTCAAAAATATCTTAATAGCTGCATCAGACAGCGTGATGAAAAGGAATTTCTTGGACTTAATTTTCTCCTGCCAACTCATTTTTTCAGCATCCAGATAATAAAATTCCATACAGCTTCATTTTGTGCTAATTTTCCCCAATTTTGTCTCTCTCCTAATCACTCCAAACACATGGAAGTCAGGACAGTCTAGCCCACAGAATGCCATTTTTAAAATATTATTTGTTCTTGGGATGTGGGCGATGCTAACAATATCGCCTTTAGCGCCCATTCCTAACTACCCTGAGGATATAATGAGTCAATCATTTGCTATTTTTTTTAATTGGCTCATTGAAAATACTCTTCTTGCCCCAGAAAACCCAATAATACTGGGAAACAGCCTAGCCTCTCTTGACCCCTCTGTCCTTGCAAACAACCATCCTATTTCCAACCTCCCTTTTTCTTCTTCAAAGTCCTTGAACGTGTTTTCACCTCCCAAATTTGTGCCCATCTTTCCCGTAACTCCATGTTTGGATTTCGCCAATCTGGTTTCCGCCCCTGCCACAGCAATGAAATGGCCCTAACTAAAGTCATAAATGACATCCTCTGTGACTGTGTAGCTAAACACTGGGAAAACTGAAGTTGTCGCTTCAGCTCCCATCACAAACTCTGCACTCTCACCAACAATTCCATACCCCTTTCCGGGATTTGTCTCCGATTGCACTAGACTGTTTGAAAACTCAGCTTCATATCTGATCCTGAGCTGAGCTTCAAACCCCATAACTGCTCCATCACAAAGACCACTGACCTACACATCCGTAACATTGCCCACCTGTGTCCCTGCTTCGGCCCATCTGCCGCTGAAACTCTCATCCATATCTACATCACCTCCAGACTTGACTACTCCAACGCTCCCCTGGCCAGCCTCCCGTCCTTCACATCAGCTCATCCAAAATTTCCTCTCTAAATCCCTCTGCCTCTTAACCTCGCTCTCCTCCTTTAAGATTCTCCTTAAAACACACCTCTCCAACCAAGCTTTCAATCACCCTTCCTTATTTCTCCATCTTTTGCTCAGTGTCCATTTTTGTCCAATTACACCCGTGGGACATTTTTCTATATAAAAACACAATATGAATGCA
Source organism: Heptranchias perlo (assembly GCF_035084215.1). Classification (NCBI taxonomy): domain Eukaryota; kingdom Metazoa; phylum Chordata; class Chondrichthyes; order Hexanchiformes; family Hexanchidae; genus Heptranchias; species Heptranchias perlo. The sequence continues at coordinate 23,799,240 of NC_090329.1, forward strand.
AGCTGTGTCATTTTCCAGGAGCCCTGCTTTAATTACTTTCCAACAATACTGAGCCATATCTAATATACTTGACGAAGTACAGTCTAAGCTTTCTAGGAACGGAGAGGAAATTTAAAGCAGATTATTACGCATTTGCAGTTCTATTACTCTAAATACGGTTTTCAGCAAAACTCCATCTGTTGATTACATTATGCAACAAAAGTCACAAGGAATTCAAAATAACACAAGTCAAAATTCCGTAAAACATTTTTGTATATGAATGCTCTACTCCAGACCAATTTCACCAGGCTTTAAAAGTCAGGTTTTTTTTTCCCACTTAACATGTTTTTCGGAATTTCTTCATTTGCAACTAAACAATGCAATATACTGCTCCACATCAAGAAGTGCTATAATAAAAACAATTGTGATGCAAATTGGCAACAATTCTGAGGGAACTCAGCTGGAATATTCACTTGAATTCTATGGATTCCATTCAACTAGGTTTACTGTTTAAGAATACACTGTCTGCTGCAATTGTCACTGTATCTGTGGATTTTCAGAAGACATTTGATAAGCTGCTACAAAAAAGACTTGTAAAATTAAAGCACATGGTATTAAAGGAAATACATCTGCATGGACACAGAAATGGCTAAGTGACAGAAAAAGATCAGGGGTAAATGGATATTTTGGGGATTGGCAAGATATGGCTGGTGATGTCGTTGATGGGTCAAAATCCTGGAACTCCCTACCTAACAGCGCTGTGAGAGAACCTTTACCACACGGACTGCAGCGGTTCAAGGCGGCAGCTCGTCACTACCTTCTCAAGGGCAATTAGGGATGGGCAATAAATGCTGGCCTTGTCAGCGACGCCCACATCCCATGAATGAATAAAACAAAAATGCTTCTGGGATCCGTCCCGTTTTTCATTTTGTATAAATGATTTCAATATGGACACAAGAACAATGATACTGGCGTTTGCAGGGGATATTACATAGAATGTACAGCATAAAATCAGGTCATTCGGCCCAACAGGTCCATGCCGGTGTTTATGCTCCACACGAGCATCCTCCCTCCCTACTTCATCTAACCCTATCAGCATAACCTTCTATTCCTTTCTCCCTCATGTGTTTATCTAGCTTCCCCTTAAACGCATCTATGCTAGTCGCCTCAACTACTCCTTGTGGTAGCGAGTTCCACTTTCTAACCACTCTCTGGGTAAAGAAGTTTCTCCTGAATTCTCTAATGGATTTGCTAGTGACTAACATACATTTAAGGCCCTTAGTTCTGGTCTCCTCAGCAAGTGGAAACATCTTCTCTACGACTATCCTATCAAACCCTTCCATAATCTTAAAGGTCTCTATCAGGTCACCCCTCAGTCTTCTCTTTTCTAGAGAAAAGATCCCCAGCCTGTTCAATCTTTCCTGGTAGGTATAACCTCTCAGTTCCGGTATCATCCTAGTAAATCGTTATTGCATCTTCTCTATATCCTTATTATAATATGGAGACCAGCACTGTTCACAGTTTTCCAAGTGTGATCTAACCAAGGTTCTATGCAAGTTTAACATAACTTCTCTGCTTTTCAATTCTATCCCTCTAGAAATGAACCCCAGTGCTTTGTGTGCTTTTTTATGGCCTTATTAACCTGCTTCGTTACTTTTAGTGATGTGTATCTGTACCCAGACGACTGCTTCTCTATCCCATTTAGACTCTTATTTTCCAAGAAGTATGTGGCCTTCTTATTCTTCCTACCAAAATGTACCACTTCACACTTGTCTATGTTGAAATTAATTTGCCAACTACACGCCCATTCCACAAATTTATTAATGTCTTCCTGTATTTTGTCGAGGTCCTTCTCAGTATTAACTATACCCCCCAATTTAATGTCATCCACAAATTTTGAAATTGTACTTCTGATTCCCGAGTCCAAATCGTTTATGTAAATGTGAACAACAGTGGTTCCGGCACCGATCCTTGTGGAACACCTCTTCCCACCTTTTACCAGTCTGAGTAACTACCTTTAACCCCTACACTCTGTTTTATAGCCAGTTTGCTATCTATTCTGCTACTTGTCTCCGGACTCTACATGTTCTGACCTTAGTCATGAGTCTACAATACGGTACCTTATCGAAGACCTTTTGAAAACCCAAATATATTACATCTACTACATTACCCTTGTCTACCCTTTATTACTTCTTCAAAGAATTCAACAAGATTAGTCAAACATGACCCTCCATTTTGAAATCCATGCTGACCATTCTTTATTATATTTTCAGTTTCTAGATGTTTTTCTATTACATCTTTGACTAAGGATTCCATTATCTACCATTAACGTTAAGCTAATTGGTCTATAGTTCCCTGGACTTATTCTCTCTCCCTTTTGAAATATAAGAATCACATTAGTTGTCTGCCAATCCTCTGGCACTATTCCCTTTTCTAATGGATTTTTATATATATGTAATAGTGCCTCTGCAATCTCTTTCCTAACTTTTTAATATGCATGGATGCAATCCATCTACGGGTTTTATCCTCTCTAAGTTTGATTCGTTTATCAATTATCTCGCCCCTTTCTATCTTAAATATCTTTATACCTTTTTTGATCTCTTCTTCTAATGTGATGCCCGCCATGTTAGTCTCCCTGGTAAATACTGAGGCAAAGTAATTATTTAATATTTCTGCCATTTTGCTGTCATTATCTGAGAGTTTATTGTGTGTATCCCTTAGTGGCCCTATCCTGATTTTTCTTTTGTTATTTATGTGTCTGTAGAATACTTCACTATTTCTTTTTATATTCCTTGGTAATTTAATTTCATAGTTTCTCTTTGTCTTCCTAATTGTTTTTTTGACTTATTTCCTAACCTTTTCGTATTCCCTTTTGTCATCTTCCCCTTTGCTGTCTATGTACTTAATGTATGCCCTTTTCTTTAATTTCAATTTTGCCCTTATTTCTTTATTCATCCATTGAGTGTCATTACTGGCTAGTTTGTTCATTTTTTTTAGTGGGATATATTTCTCCTGGACTCTATTGATCACCATTTTAAATGTTTCCCACTGCTGTTCTATTTCTTTGTCAGTAAATTTTTCCAGTTTATTTTCCTTAGTTCCATTCTCATCCCCTGAAAATCATTTTTTTTCCCAATTCATTACTTTGGTCTTTGCTTACTTATGTCCTTCTCAATCTTTATCTTAAACTTTATTATGTTGTGATCACAATAGCCTAGCTGTTCCCCGATGCTTACTTCTCTTATCTGTTCTGGTTCATTTCCCATTACTAGATCCAGCAGTGCTTCCTCTCTTGTTGGGCTTTTTACATAATGTTTAAGAAAGAAGTCCTGCACACATTGTAAAAACTCCATTCCCTACTTCCGCTTGCCAGGGTTAGTTAAAATCTCCCATGATTATTATTCTATGTCCTTTACTCATTTCACATATTTGTTTACATATTTCTTCCTCCACCTCTTTTCCACTATTAGGTGGTCTGTAGTATACAGTATATTAGCGTAATCGATCCCTTGTCTTTTATTTCAATTCATATGGATTCTGTTTCTATCCTTCTGTTAGTTATGTCCCTTTTTTCTACTGCCATTATGTTATCTCGAATTAATACAACTACTCCACCAGCCCCCCACTCCTCCTTCCCTATCCTTTCTGATTATGTTATAACCTGCAATATTTAGTTGCCAGTCCTATTCTTTTATGTGGCCATGTTTCAGTTATTCCTACCACATCTGGTTCCTCGCTACGGATTATTGCCTCCCGTTCCCCGTTTTATTTTGGATGCTGCGTACATTGCTGTACATGCAGTTTAATTCATCTTTAATAGCTGTTCCTTTTACTTTATTTTTAACAGTCTTTTTATACTTCTGTTTTATAACTGTATTTGTTCCTTGACCGTTAATGTTATCTTTATTCCTTACCGTGGTCTGACCTTCACACTCATCTCCTGTTTCTTTAATCTTTAGGCTTTTGTTATTGCTACCAGATCCCTCCCCCATCTTGCTAGTTTCAAACTTTATCCACCGCCCTATTCATCCTTTCCGCTGGGACTCTGGTCCCTCTCTGGTTCAGGTGGTGCCCATTCCAGCGGTACAGCTCCTTCCTGTCTCGGAACTGGTGCCAGTGTCCCATGAAATGGAACCCCTCCTTCCCTCACCACTCTTTCAGCCACGTAGTCACCTTTCTGATCTCCCTATCCCTATGCCAATTAGCACATGACTTGGGTAGTCTGAAATTACCACCCATGAGGTCCTGCTTTTTAAATTTAGTTCCTAGCTTCTGATAGTCCCTTAGCAGGACCTCCTCCTTGTTCTTCCTTATGTCATTGGTACCGACATGGACCACAACAACTGGATCCTCCCTCTCCCTTTACAAGTTCCTCCAAGTTGTCCTTTACCCTTGCACCAGGTAGGCAACACACCCTTCTGGAATCTTGGTCACGACTGCAGAGGACGCTATCTATCCCTCTGATTATAGAATCCCCTATGACTACAACATTTCTATTCTGATCCTCCTCCTCTCCCCTCCACCGCCTTGACTGCATCATGCGCCACGGTGCCATGGTTAGCATTCTGGGCATCCTCCCTGCAGCCTTCATCCTTATCCTCACAGGTATCAAGAACCTCGTACTTGTTGGATAGGACCAGTGTTTGCGGGACCTCCTTCTCTACCTCCCCCTCCCTTTTGTGTTAGAGTATCTCTAACTCGCACTCCAGCTCAAAGACTCTGAGCCAGAGTGTCTCAAACCACAGATATTTACTGCAGATGTGGCAATCCGGAACAATCTCGCTGTCCACAAACTCCCACATATTACAGCCCCGACACAGCTTGTACTACCATTTCTAGTTTTTATTTATTTATCAGTAGTTTATTTCTAGGCTTAATAGAATCACTTGAGATCTAGATTATATTTAGTAAATGGATTTGGCTTGATTTTGAAATAATTAGTAGTTACTTAGTCTTTTTTAATTTTATGTATTTTTTTAATTTAAGTTTTAAAAGTTGATAAATTAGTTTATAGTCCCTTGGTTTAAATCACTCACCAAATTCCCAGTTGAAAGTCCTCATTCTGTTAGCAATTCACTCCCAAATTAGGGGGGGGGGGAATCAGCTAACTGTGAGGAGGAATGTAAGAGATTTCAGGTGAACACAGAAAGGTTAACACATTTGACAGATAGGTGGCAGATGCAATTCAATGCAGAAAAATGTGAGTTCAAAGATCTAAGAGTACAAATACATAAATCTTTAAAGGTGGGAGTGCAGATAGAAAAAGCCATAAAAAGGAAAATGGGATTGGGGCACTGAATATAAAAGCAATCAAGTCATGTTGAATTTGTACGAGACTGTGGTTAGGCCACAATTGAAGTACTGCATAAGAACATAAGAAATAGGAGTGGGAGTAGGCCATAAGGCCCCTCAAGCCTGCTCCGCCATTCAATCAGATCACCGCTGATCTCCAACCTCAACTCTACTTTCCTGCCCAATCCCCATATACCTTGATTCCCCTAGCGTCCAACGACTCAGCATACACAGCTCTCTGGGGTAGAGAATTCCAAAGATTCACAACTCTGAGTTAAGAAATTCCTCCTCATCTCAATCTTAAATGGGTGACCCCTTATCCTGCGACAACCTCTCAGCCTCTACCCTGTCAAGCCCCCTCAGAATCTTATATGTTTCAATGAGATCACCCCTCATTCTTCTAAACTCCAGAAAGCATAGGACCATTCTGCTCAACCTCTCCTCATGGGATGAGAGGGTTGTCCTAAGAGTTAATCCAGTGAACCTTCGTTGCACCGCCTCTACGGCAAGTATATCCTTCCTTAGATAAGGAGGCAAAAACTGTGCACAGTAGTCCAGGTGAGGTCTCACCAAAGCCCTGTACAATTGTAGTAAGAATTCCTTACTCTAGTACTCCAACCCCCTTGCAATAAAGGCCAACGTGCCATTTGCTTTCTGTACCTGCATGCTAACTTTTTGTGTTTCTTGTACAAGGACACCCAAGACTCTCTGAACACCAACATTTACTAGTTTCTCACCATTTAAAAAATATTCCGTTTTTCTAATCTTCCTACCAAAGTAAATAGCCTCACATTATACTCCAGCTGCCACATTCTTGCCCACTCACTTAACCTTTCTTTATCCATTTGCAGACTCTTTGTGTTCTTCTCACAGCTTACTTTCCCACCCGCATGCAGTCCTGAGTCCATTATAGGGAGGATATTAGATCCAAGGAAAAGGTACAGCTAAGATTCAGTTAGTAACACCACTGCTTGTAAATCAGAAGGTTATAGGTTCAAACCCCAGTCCAGGGCACATTATCCAGGCTGGCACACTGAGGGAGTGCTGCATAGTTGGCGGTTACATCTTTTGAATGAGGCATTCAACTGAGACCAAATCTGCTGTTTAGTGGGCACAACAGATCCCATGGCATTATTCTGAAGAGTAGGGAAATATCTCTGCAACTGGGTTAACACTCCTCCCTCAGATCTCATTTTCAGTTTGAGGGTCTTGCTGAGCACAAATTGGTTACCAGGATTGCTTACATAACAACTATGACTGCACTACAGAAAAGTAATTCACTGAATGGGAAGCTTTTTGGGACATCCGAGGAGCATGATAAGCACTATATAAATATAGGGCAAGATAGAAGAACTTTTTTCCACACAGAGGGTTATTATAACATAGGTGGTCATGGAAAAGGATAGGGAGGGGCCAGAAATAAAGGTTCTAAATTGGGGGAAGGCCGATTTTAATAGGATAAGGCAGGATCTGGCCAAAATGGACTGGGATCAGCTGCTTGTAGGAAAATCCGCATCGGAGCAATGGGAGTCTTTCAGAAGGGAGATTGAGACCATACAATGGCAACATGTTCCCATAAAGGTCAAGGGTGGTTCCAAGAACTTGGATGTCAGGGGATATACGAGAATGGATTAGGAAAAAAAGGAGGGCTTTTGGCAGATACAAAAGGCTAAAGACGGAGGAAGCCCTAGAGGAGTACAAAAAGTGCAGGGGGATACTTAAAAAAGAAATTAGGAGATCAAGGAGGGGCCATGAAATAACACTGGCGAGCAAAATAAAGGAAAATCCTAAGATGTTTTATAAGTATATTAAGGCTAAGAGGATGACGAGGGAAAAAATAGGGCCCATTAGGGACAAAAATGGCAATCTGTGTGTGGAGCCGGCAGATGTAGGAGGGGTTCTAAATGAATTTTTTGCATCTGTTTTCACTATGGAGAAGGACGATGTAGACATAGAAATACGGCAGGGGGACTGTGATATACTCGAACATATTAACATCGAGCGGGAGGAGGTATTGGCGGTTTTAGCAGGCCTAAAAATGGATAAATCCCCAGGCCCGGACGAAATGTATCCCAGGCTACTGTGTGAGGCAAAGGAGGAGATTGCGGGGGCTCTAACACATATATTCAGAACCTCTCTGGCCACAGGGGATGTGCCAGAGGACTGGAGAACCGCTAATGTAGTACCATTATTCAAGAAGGGGAGTAGGGAAAAACCGGGGAACTACAGGCCAGTGAGCCTAACATCAGTGGTAGGAAAATTATTGGAAAAAATTCTGAAGGACAAAATTAGTCTCCACTTGGAGAAGCAAGGATTAATCAGGGATAGTCAACATGGCTTTGTCAAGGGAAGATCATGTCTGACTAATTTGATTGAATTTTTTGAGGGGGTGACTAGGCGTGTGGATGAGGGTAACGCAGTGGATGTGGTATACATGGATTTCAGTAAGGCCTTCGATAAAGTCCCCCACAGGAGACTGGTCAAGAAGGTACGAGCCCATGGAATCCAGGGTGCCTTGGCACTTTGGATACAAAACTGGCTTAGTGGCAGAAGGCAGAGGGTGATGGTCGAAGGTTGTTTTTGTGACTGGAAGCCTGTGGCCAGTGGGGTACCACAGGGATCGGTGCTGGGTTCCTTGCTGTTTGTGGTCTACATTAATGACCTGGATATGAATGTAAAAGGTATGATCAGTAAGTTCGCTGATGATACAAAAATTGGTAGGGTGGTAAATAGCGAGGAGGATAGCCTCAGTCTGCAGGACGATATAGATGGGTTGGTCAGATGGGCGGAACAGTGGCAAATGGAATTTAACCCGGAAAAGTGCGAGGTGATGCACTTTGGAGGGACTAACAAGGCAAGGGAATACACAATGAATGGGAGGACCCTAGACAAGACAGAGGGTCAGAGGGATCTTGGTGTGCAAGTTCACAGATCCCTGAAGGCGGCGGAACAGGTAGATAAGGTGGTAAAGAAGGCATATGGGATACTTGCCTTTATTAGCCGAGGCATAGAATATAAGAGCAAGGAGGTTATGATGGAGCTGTATAAAACACTGGTTAGGCCACAGCTGGAGTCCTGTGTGCAGTTCTGGTCGCCACACTACAGGAAGGATGTGATCGCTTTGGAGAGGGTGCAGAGGAGATTCACCAGGATGTTACCAGGGCTGGAGCGCTTCAGCTATGATGAGAGACTGGGAAGATTGGGTTTGTTTTCCTTGGAGCAGAGGAGGCTGAGGGGGGACATGATTGAGGTGTACAAAATTATGAGGGGCACAGATAGGATGGATACTAAGGAGCTTTTTCCCTTCGTTGAGGGTTCTATAACAAGGGGACATAGATTCAAGGTAAAAGGCGGGAGGTTTAGAGGGGATTTGAGAAAGAACTTTTTCACCCAGAGGGTGGTTGGAGTCTGGAACTCACTGCCTGAAAGGGTTGTGGAGGCAGGAACCCTCACAACATTCAAGAAGCATTTGGATGAGCACTTGAAATGCCATAGCATACAAGGCTACGGACCAAATGCTGGAATATGGGATTAGATTAGACAGGGCTTGATGGCCGGCGCGGACACGATGGGCCGAAGGGCCTCTATCCGTGCTGTATAACTCTATGACTCTATAACATGAAATTCTTTACCAGAAATGTAATATTAAAAAAATATAGGGAAAGGGTGGGGAAATGGGATTAGAGTAGATAGCTCCAGTTAAAGAGGTAGCACCAGCACGATGGGCTGAACGGCCTCTTTGTGTGCTGTAGTTTCCATGATTCTATGAGCACTCATTCCTTGCCCTCACTGGAGTGTATAGTTAACCTTAGAATAATGTAACTTGCTAAACTGCCTGGGAACACAAGCAATAGTAGAAGTGGCATTGCAAAGATGTTCTTCCTGTGTTATTGACAAAGGACACAATTTGAATCAAGGTGTACAAATAGCTGTAATTTTTTAATAAATTGGACAACACAAGTATTCTTTTTAAACACAGTTTATTAAAAATTCTACAAAGCTGCATTATACTCCAGTTGTGGCCGAACCAGTGTTTTATAAAGGTCCATCGTGACTTCCATACTTTTGTACTCGGAGCCTCTATTTACGGAGCTGAATATTGCATTCATATGAAGTGAAAATGTAATCTCTCACCCTATATATAGATATATATATATATAGATTGTTTATGGGGATGGTGTTAACAGTAAACTGATGGTCAAGTTATATTTGTACTGATGAGTACTATATGCATCCTAAATATTCAGGTAGCGTTTAACTCTGAAAGTCTACGCTCAACAATGTTATACGGTATGTAACTGAACTGTAGAAAAATGCTCAATAATCCTAGTCATCGTTCTCTCTTCTTATATTGTGTTGTAATTTAGACTATCAATAACCAAAGGTGATAAGGCCTTCAGAACTTTTTTCTCCTTTTTTGCTTCCCCTCTGGAAACCATCATTCCTTGGGTATACTTCCATAGGCAGAAGTCACCTTTCGTTCCAGTATCTTACCCAGGTGGTCATTATTCATGTACAAGCCTGGACAACAAATATCTGCAGACTATTCAGGCATGGAGTATAACCACCAAGCCTCAGGATTCATCCCCCATTATTTCTCACATTCTTGCTTCCAGTGGGTGTCACTAGATGGCAATGAGGAAGGAGCAACTGTGGCTGATTTTATTCCCCTTTCTAACCAGAGGCACAACTGTAATGCCCCCATTGCCCCAACTCAACACTGGTCGGGCTGAACCTGGGTCCTGCATGGTCTATACAGTTCAGTTACATACCGTATAACATTGCTGAGCGTAGACTTTCAGAGTTAAACGCTACCTGAATATTTAGGATGCATATGGTACTCATCAGTACAAATATAACTTGACCATCAGTTTACTGTTAACACCATCCCCATAAACAATCTATATATATATATATATGATGAGAGATTACATTTTCACTTCATATGAATGCAATATTCAGCTCCATAAATAATTTATATTTCCCCACTCATCTTCAAAGTTAAATAATTAAAACCATGAAACAAAACACTGAACAGAAATTGGATTATATGCCACTCACAGGAAGCACAAAGAGTTCCTTTTACTCTAAAGATACCCAATACCAACAGCAGAGAATAATCTGCATACCCAAATTGTACAAGTTTTCTTTCTTGGACTAAACGGACTAGAATTATGGTCAACTCACAATTCGAAACAAACCATATAATTTAGGCCCCACAGACCAACATTCATAAATGTTCAAATGGACTGTTCTTTTTCATTTTAAATTTCAATGGATTTTGAGCAGAGAAAGTAGGACAGGGCTCTTAATATCTCTCATTTCAAGTAGTGTAACTGGCTGCCATCTTGAACATCCCATAAACAGATATCAAGCATTTAAACTACAGGAAGCTGTCTCATAGAATCATAGAAAGGTTACAGCACGGAAAGAGGCCAGTCGGCCCATCGAGTCCACGCTGGCTCTATGCAAGAGCAATACAGCCAGTCCCACTCCCCCACCCTTTCCCCGTAGCCCTGCAAATTTTTTCCTTTCAAGTACTTATCCAGTTCCCTTTTGAAGGCAGTGATTGAATCTGCCTCCACCACCCCCTCAATCAGTACATTCCAGATACTAACCAATCACTGTGTAAAAAATTTTGTCCTCATGTCACCTTTGGTTCTTTTGCCAATCACCTTAAACCTATGTCCTCTGGTTCTTGACCCTTCTGCCAATGGGAACAGTTTCTCTCTATCTACTCTGAGGTATTCAAAATCACGAAGGATCTAGACAATCAGATCTCCTCGCAACTGTCTCCGTTTCAAGGAGAACAAACCCAGCTTCTCCAGTCTATCCACGTAACTAAAGACCCTAATCCCTGGAATCAATCTAGTGAATCTCTTCTGCACCCTCTCTAAGGCCTTCACATCTTTCCTGAAGTGCGGTGCCCAGAACTGGACATAATACTCCAGTTGTGGCCGAACCAGTGTTTTATAAAGGTCAATCGTGACTTCCATACTTTTGTACTCTGAGCCTCTATTTATAAAGCCCAGGATCCTGTATGCTTTTTAACCGCTTTCTCAACCTGCCCTGCCACCTTCAACAATTTGTGCACACATACCTCCAGATCTCTCTGTTCCTGTACCCCTTTTAGAGTTGTGCCCTCTAGTTTATATTTCCTCTTCTCGTTCTTCCTACCGAAACATGTCACTTCGCATTTTTCTGCGTTAAATTTCATCTGCCACATGTCCGCACATGTCACCAGCCTGTCTTTATCCTCTTGAAGTCTATCATTATCCTCCATACTGTTCATTACCCCTCCAAGTTTTGTGTCATCTGCAAATTTTGAAATTGTGCCCTGTACACCCAAGTCCAAGTCATTAATATATATCAAGGAAAGCAGTGGTCCCAGCACTGATCCCTGGGGAACAGCATTGTACACCACCCTCCAGACCGCAAAACAACCGTTCACCACTACTCTCAGTTTCCTGTCACTCAGCCAATTCTTTATCCATGTTGCTACTGCCCCCTTTATTCCATGGACCGCAATCTTGATGATAAGCCTATCACGTGGCACTTTATCAAACACCTTTTGAAAGTCCATATACACCACATCAACTGCATTGCCCTCATTTACCCTCTCTGTTACCTCATCAAAAAACTCTATCAGGTTAGTCAAAAACGATATGCCTTTAAGAAATCCATGCTGGCTTTCCCTAATCAATCCACCCTCGTCCAAGTGACTGTTAATTCTGTCCCGAGTTATCGTTTCTAAAAGTTTCCACCACTGAGGTTGAACTGACTGGCCTTTAGATGCTGGGTTTATCTTTACACCCTTTTTTGAACAAGGGTGTAACATTTGCAATTCTCCAGTCCTCTGGCACCACCCCCGTATCTATGGATATTTGGAAGATTATGGCCAGTACTTCCACAATTTCCACCCTTACTTTCCTCAGCAATCTAGGATGCATCCCATCCAGACCAGGTGACTTATCCACTTTAAGTGCAGCTAGCTTTTCAAGTGCCTCTTCTTTATCAATTTTTAGCCCATCCAGTATCTCAACTATATCTTCCTTTACTGAGACTCTGGCAGCATCTTCTTCCTTGGTAAAGACAGATGCAAAATGCTCATTTATTTCCTCGGCCACCCCCTCTGCCTCCATAAGTAGATCTCTTTTATGGTCTATAATCGGCCCCACCCCTCCTCTTACTATCCACTTACTGTTTAGATGCCTGTAGAGGACTTTTGGATTTCCTTTTACTTTGGCTGCCAGTCTATTCTCATACTCTCTCTTTGCCCCTCATTTCCTTTTTCACTTCCCCTCTGAACTTTCTATATTCTGCCTGGTTCTCACTTGTGTTATCAACCTGACATCTGTTATACGCCCCTTTTTTCCGTTTCTTCTTACTCACTATCTCTTTTGTCATCCAGGGAGCTCTGGCTTTAGTTGCCCTACCTTTCTGCCTCGTGGGAATGTACCTAAACTGTACCCGAACCATCTCCTCCTTAAAGGTTGCCCACTGTTCAATTACAGTTTTGCCTGCCAATCTTTGATTCCAATTTACCTGGGCCAGATCTGTTCTCATCCCATTGAAATTGGCTCTCCTCCAATTGAGTATTTTTACTTCAGTGTGGTCCAAGTCCTTTTCCATAGCTATTCTAAACCTTATGATACTATGATCGCTGCTCCCTAAATGCTCCCCCACTGTCACTTGCTCCACTTGGCCCACCTCATTCCCTAGAACCAAGTTCAGCAATGTCTCTTTCCTCGTTGTGCCAGAAACGTCCCCAAATACTGCCAAATGCATCAGAAAGGAGAAACTGGTATGCATTTAATTTCTGTGACTCAATATAAGTAAAACACTTACATTACGTTTACCACTCACCACTGCATGGAAATGAAACCTGCTCTTACTACTTCAGTTTCAAATCATAAGGGTAGGAACAATATTGAAACTGTAGATGTTCTTTATTAAACCCATACTTCCGAGTTCATTCAAAATATTGTTAAACTAGCATGCACAATTTTTAGTTACAAATGCAAACTGTTCTCATACTGACATAATGAACAGGATTGTGAAAGCTAACTTTCATGAATCACTGGCTGCAACAATGATACCCAGTACAATTCCCCAAAGAAAAGGATCACAATTAGTTGCTTTGCGATAACAATACTCAACAAGGAACACAAGATTCCAATAGTTAATTAACTGCTCGGTGAGAAGCAATGATCAATTGCAAAACAGTGCCATGAGTTGAATGCTGAAGTAATTTAATAGACAATGGAGGCTCACTAAGTTTAGCCAGTAAGTAGCTGAGCCATACAGACCTTGAAGGTCCTCGATTTGATAACTGGTCTGTGTAGAGTTAATTATCTCAGCAGTAAGGGTGCAACAAAGATAACTAAATGTAAATAGTAAAGACTGCAGCAGGAGTTGTCACATGAAAAAGACACGTAATGTTTAACTACTATAAATTGAGTTATATGTTTGTAGAATTACTATAAAGTTTATAAAAGCATCAAGGGTCAAGCTTGCGGACAGAGCGGAGGTGTTCAGCAAAGCGATCACCCAGTCTGCATTTGGTCTCCCAATGTAGAGGAGGCCGCATTGTGTGCAGCAGATATAGTATACTAAATTGAAAGTAGTACAAGAAAACCGCTGTTCCACCTGGAAGGAGTGTTTGGGGCCCTGGACAGTGGAAGGGAGGGGGTGAAGGGGCAGGTGTTGCATCTCCTGCACTCGCACGAGAAGGTGCCGTCGGGAAGAGAGAGTGGATGTTGGGGGTGATGGAAGAGTGGATTAGGGTGTTGCGGATGGAGCGGTCCGTTCGGAATCTTTTGTTTCTTAACCTGTCCGATTACCACCTTCCTTGACTTGCACCACCATCCCTTTTATCATTTAATCACTCGTGCCCTCTAACCTGTCACAGACCTTCCCTTTTGTTCTTTCCTCTCCTCCCCTCCCTCCCCCAGGCTCTGTACTTGCTCAAAAACTTTAACTCTCTTAACATCTTCCAGTTCTGACGAAAAGTCTCCGGCCTGAAACGTTAACTCTGTTACTTTCTCCACAGAAGCTGCCTGACTTGCTGAGCTTCTCCAGCATTTTCTGTTTTTATTTCAGATTTTCAGCATCCGCAGCATTTTGCTTTTGAGAATTAAGATATGTGTTTGCAAGCAAGAAGTGTGGTCCCATACACAATAAACAATTGCACTGTACATTTGCTAAGAACCTTGCATTGAGGCAAATTTCTCTTTTTAAAAAAAAAATTGTGCTCATCAAGGCATATTAGTGCTAGCGATTGGAACACATTCCATTTCAGGCAACCACTGTCAGCGTCAAGCATTCCCAGGTCAGCTTTCTCAGAAGTGAAGCAGGCTGACGTAACTCTCACTCCCAGCGAGACTGCTGCCCCGCCAGCCAGGACCTGCCTCCGGAATCCACAATACTGACGGTCCCAAATGGAGAGTAAGTGCAACAATGCTAGGAGTGAGAGGAGTGTGTCAGCCTGCTGCATTTCTACTGAGAAAGCCAACAGCATTGCCTGTCAAATGTTATCTTTTAAGTCCCAATACCTCTGGTTGTTTTTTCAGAATCGAGTGCTTTTCACCAATAACACTCACCTCATCTATCTAAGGCTTTGTAATGGGGCTGGGAGCGAGAAGGAGGAGAGCCATCAAAGCTTGGTCAACCCATCTTGGAATAACTGACTGATCTAAACTCTCAAAGGCTGAGCCTGAAGATGTCAGCACCACTTTCTCCCCTACTTCCAAACAGACTGCTTCCTCCATGGAAGACCACTAACTACCAGATTCTCAGACTTCACCCCAACAACCAGCAGAATCCCTAGCATCCATTGTCACCCTGCCCCCAGCAACAACCAAAGCTGCTGCCTCAAACTCATGCATCCAACTCCTCCTGCTGCTGCCCCTAACCCACCAATCCAGTCATGAGATAAAAATGTTGCTATTTCTAACTCCTACTGCTCGCCCAAATCCCGATGCCGCTGCCTCTCCCTACCTATAGTTGAAAATAGAAGAAATAAAAACAGAATAGTGAGAAGAAGAGAGAAAAAAGGGAAGTCAAAAGAGGGAAAAAAGTATGAGAAAGGGAGGGGGGGGGGGGAAGTGACAGAGATAGGGAGAAAAAAAGTGAAGGAGACAAACACTCAGACAAAAGTGAAGGGGGAAGAGAGAGACAGACAGCACAAAAGTGAAAGAGATGTAAACAGCAGGATATAAGGATTCCAAGTAATGCAAAATAAATTGGGAGTTGGACATAGTGTTTAATCATCATTCTGCCAGACTCAAAAGCAATTTAATCATCTGTGGCCACTCACTAGTGGTGTCACATATATCTGGCCCAGTGCTCTAAAAGCTTGGCAACTCCTGTATTACAATACATCGCTTAATGAATAATGAGTATTTCTTTCTCAAAGAGGACAATAATACAGCAGACATACTCTGGAAGGATGACACTACCATATAATACTGTAAAGACTAAAAGTCTGTCACGGGGAAGATGAAATCTGCTATGGGTGGCTTTTAATGTAAAGACTTTGAAGTCTTTTACTAGTCAGATTCTATGCAAATCCACAGAGTACAGTACATTCATGGTCCTCTTTTGGAAAACCAGCTCAATCAAGACCACTTCATTTTCCATCTTTTCAAATGTGATTTTTCTTAAATGTCACTCTACAAAGTAAATTGGTAAAAGCTGAAGTCTGTCCCTTCAGCCAGGGCTTGTTTTTGGCTTCTGCATATTTAGCTCTTTTCTTTTGATCAAAAGGAAATGTAGGCTATAAAATGTTAATTATGATCATGAAACAACTAGAATTTTAGGATTTCATTCCCAATATCGAACTCAAGTTTACAGAACTACCCTTTGTTAAATTATAACAAGGGCTACTGCTTTACAGTTACTGACATTTTACCAGGGATTGATTCTGTGATACCTTCCATTTTTCAAGAAAACCATAAACATACTGGCCTTTGCAATAAGTTATTTGGTGGTCAAGTCAAAGAAACCATCACCACGGATGAACAGGTAAAATTATTCAATGATTTATTCTCAAGAGTCTGGCTCCACACAAATCTTTAGTGTTTCACCTTAATGTTACAGATTCAAAGAATACTATTCTCAGGAAGAGGGTCTAAGAAGTTGTGGAGAAGTTCTTCACAGGAAAGTCATAGTCAACTTGATCTGCTCTACTGCATCACCCAGTGGGCAGTTATAAAGCAGCATTAGCTAAAGTCTCACAGCATGTGGTTTTCCCACCCAATTGGTTGATGAAAAGGGAAGAAAGCAATGGGGTGGCAGGATTGTTAGACATTTTCAGCTTTAGGTGTATTCTTCACACAATAATTAATGAAAAAGCCATAACTAGTGCCCTACAAAATCATGTTACAGTATCAAGATGGCAAGTAAAGTGCATTACTTCACTGAGCATCTCTCTCAGCTGCCAACACCAAGCTTAGGACACATTCTTTGCTCAAATGTTCTTAATCTTTGTCATCTAAAGGGTTTCAGACCCTATTCAAACTGTCAATAATCTTCTAGCACAATTTCAAAATAAAATTTTGCTCCAATCTACATAATTAAACTTCCATATAGTTTCCATCATACCAAAGTGTAATAAATATATATGTGGCATGAAAAATCTATTAAATTTTTTTAGATTGATTTAAATAACCATATCGTCAGTTAACCCTGCTGATTTGCTCAAACGACTCTAACAGGTGGGAAAAGCTACCAAATCACAAATGAGAAATCTTCACAAAAAGAACCAAATCCCTCAAATTTTTCAAAGCTACTAATTTGGAACCAGCAACGGTCATAAAATTAACCAAAGCAGTCTTTTCAATATTGTTTTCTGACCCACTGCATTATACACCCCATACAAATTAAATAACAATGAATTAAAAATTATATAAATCTTTAACAAAATCGCTAAATTTATTCATCGTACATTATGATTCACTGCACCAACTTTCCCGCCACATAGGCCTGTTTCACTCTCTGGAACCTGGGGCTGGAGTTCTGCTCTCTAACAAGACCTTCCATTGGGATTCGCCTACCCATTTTTCTTAGGCTTTGCATATGCACAAGCTTGGTACCACACAATTCCTCTTTTGGGCCATCTGTGCATACATAGGCCTTCGGTCCTATTATGAGTAGGAGCACTTTCCCAATCCCTTCCCCTGGGCCAAGACTGTGATACACCATTCAGGACAAAGCAGCCCGTCCGACTCCCAGAGATCGGTGATATTCTTGAGCTTGGCAATGGATATCTGAACCTAACTTCAGAGATTCAGTTTTCTCGGACTGGACAGGATCGAGAAGGTAGAGTTGTGAAGATAGAGCTCAGTTCTGAGAAGTTTCCAGCCTTAAACCCCTTACCTTTCACTGTAACTGAGAAAACTGAGCAAAGAGCCACTCATTTTTTATTATTCATTCATGGGATGTGGGCGTCGCTGGTAACGCCAGCATTTATTACCCATCCCTAATTGCCCTTGAGGAGGTGGTGGTGAGCCACCTTCTTGAACCGCTGCAGTCCATGTGATGAATGTACTCCCGCAGTGCTGTTAGGTAGGGAGTTCCAGGATTTTGACCGAGCGACGATGAAGGAACGGCGATATATTTCCGAGTCAGGATGGTGTGGGATTTGGAGGGGAACATACAGGAGATGGTGTTCCCACGAGCCTGCTGCTCTTGTCCTTCTAGGTGGTAGAAGTCGCGGTTTTGAGAGGTGCTGTCAAAGAAGTCATGGTGAGTTGCAGCAGTGCATCTTGTAGATGGTACGCACTGCAGCCACGGTGCGCCAGTTTTGGAGGGAGTGAATGTTTAAGGTGGTGGATTAGGTGCCAATCAAGCGGGCTGCTTTGTCCTGGATGGTGTCGAGCTTCTTGAGCGTTGTTGGAGCTGCACTCATCCAGGCAAGTGGAGAGTATTCCATCACACTCCTGAATTATGCCTTGTATTTGGTACAAGTCATTTGGTAAGAGTGTTGCTAGGCACCTGTATCCCTTCCCAAATACAGGCTGTTCCCAGCCCTCTAAAGTACTTCCAGGCCAAAATCCCCAGCACTCTCACTACCCCCCTCCAGACACAGAACACCCATTAACCCTCCACCACCGCTCCCCCCCCCCACCACCACCAGCAGTGCTGCCAGACCTCACCAGCACCTTCTTTTGGTAGTGCTGCCTGGACTTCAATGCTAGTGCTGAGAGGTCATATACCGCAGCCACCAGCCCTGGACCTATCGCTTCACTCTCAAACTCCATCTCAGACACAGACCACCCAATCTCTCCCAGTTCACCCCTGCCTCTGCATCCCACACACAAGCCCAACATTCCATTCTGATTTCACTCCCAATGTTTCAGTTACTTCTTCATCTGTTTGTGATGCATCAATCAGCTTATGGTCAGTCTGTCTCCACCTAATCCCTGTACACATCCCCAATCCAATACTAGTTGAAAGCCATGAAGCTGCATATCCTGGACTTTAACAAAGGTAAGTCATAGAAATCAATAAAAGAACAAGTATGACAGCTGTACATAGACATTTGGTGATAGACAGAAAAGGCAGGAGCTAAACGAAAGAGTGTAAAAGGAGCGCGACACAAACAGAAACACACAGCGCATCTTCCAATTGACCGTGAGCAGCATCCTCGGTATAATTTAAGATTCTGTCCTATGCCAGTTCAGTGACACAGGGGCTCAAAGTCACTTTGCATCAGCCACTGCTGAGCGCAGATTACTCTGGTTTGCTCTTCTTCAATTCCCTATTCATACTTTTGAATTTTTTTACATGCATTACTCAATAACTTCTGCATGTCTTTCTCTGCATCTATGATCAACACAAACAGTTTTTTTGACAGTAGCTCTAATAACTGCTAGTACTTCATTGACAAATTGCATATTTTTTCAGATAGTGCACAGGGGCTGAGGTCATTGTAATGGAGTTTGGACATAATACTGCAGCAAAATTAAGTAACATACATATATACAAAAGGACAATAAATTATACTGTAGGATCATGAAGTAGATTTAAAACAATTAAAAGAAAGAACTTGTATTTATATAGCACCTTTCATGACTTCAATGTCCAAAAGCACTTTACAACCAAAGAATTACTTTTAAATTAAAGTGTTGTCACTTGTTTGCTTGACAAACAAGGCAGTTAATTTACACACAGCATGTTCCCACATATAGTACTGAGATAAATGACCAGGTAATCTGTTTATAGTGATGCTGGCTTAGGGATAAATGTTGGCCAGGACATTGTAAGAACACTTCTACTTTTCTTCAAATAGTGCCATGGGATCTTTTATGTCCAGCGGAAAAAGGACACAGGGCCTTAGTCTAACAGCTCATCCAAAAGACAACATCTCCAACAATGCAATACTCCCTTGGTGAAGTGTCAGCCTATATTATATGCTCAAGTCTTGGAATGGCACTTAAATCTTCTGACTTAGAGATGAAAGTGCTACCATTCAATTAGTTCATTCCTAGATAAAAATGTTTTAATAATGTTTGTGGATAAAATGGAATCCTTGTTTGGGATTCTTATAAAGCTAACTAGACTCCAGAACAGAGAGCATCAAAGAGTTCTATATAAAGGATATATATTGAGCATCTTTCAAAGGGGACACGAATTCTTTACAGTTTCCACCAGTAGATTCTCTAATCTGCCATCGATGTGTGAAACTACATTTAAAGAACACAATTACTACAGCTACAGTATACAGAATACATTTTAAAGACACACAGCACAGGATTTATATCCCACAAGAGGGTGGAACTAATACACATTGTCGTCAGCACCACGAGTGGAATGTAAATCATATTCTACAAATCTTAAGAATGTATTATTTATACATGTTAAAAAAAATAATCTGGAAAATAATTAACCAGTTTTAAAATGAGGGGTTTAATGTTGTATGATATTCCTTCATCCAGTGCAGCTATAGACACCGTAAGTGTGAATTAGACTATTGCTGCATGATTTAAATTTTTGTTTATAGTTTGAATATTCTCTTCAAATATATCTTCACAGCAACTAATTACTAGAACAGCTTGTATTGTGGTCATTGGCACAAAAATATTTAATGGGAATGCCATTACATATGATAAAAATACCTTTCATAACATTTTTTGTACTATTAGACACATTTTCACAAGGCACTGAATTAACTGCACTACCAAACTACATTTTTTGTTGTTTGAATACATCACTTCATCTGAGGCTGTGGACCAAGGAATGTGTAGTCTGCAAAAATGAGGCACTAAGGTTTGCAGGGATCACAGCAAATAGTTGGAAATGAACATAGTGAATGGCAGCATGCTACAAGGGCACTAATCATTCCCAGATGTTAAATGTGGTAATGAAAACTGCTGAAATACAGTACCAATTCTGTAATTCAACAGTATAGTGAGCACTTGGTGTTATTTGCCTATCAACATTTAATTGTCTGGATCCAATGACCCAGTGTTAATTTCACTTCCTATGCTTCAACTACTTTTGCATTTCACACATCACTGAACCATACAGAAGCTTTGAAACTGAAAGAAAATTGAAAGTCTCTGTATACAGCATTGATGTTCCTAATAGAATGCTTCTTTCAACTCAAAAATACCTTAAGACCTTTTTAGGACAATGTCACATACTTACCTAGCTCTGTGTTCTGTAACAAGTGAGATTTATCTAAAAAATTAGTCTTACATCCCTCATGAGTCAGGAATATTACATCCTATTTCTAAAAGTTCCCAAATAGATTCCAAAAAACAAGCATAGACATTAGAACATGGAACACACATTTCTCCAAATATACATGCAGAAGGAACAAAAAGCAATTATTCTTCAACCCCATGCATCAATAGGTTACCCAGCTAAAATGTCCACCCTATCATACTCGGTTATCAGAATCTTAAATCTCCGAGAATACCTACTCAGCCATCTATACATTTACAGTTTGACTGATGGAAAATGACTCATTATCTGAGAAGGATTTTATGCCATTAGGGTTACTCAGAAGTCTGTCACTTAGTAAAATGTTATACTTTAATCAGGATTCAACGTACAGGATGATGAGAATTTTTGCTCTAATTTTGACAATTGTTGTACTAAAACTGTTGTTTATAAAAACACTGATATCAAAATTGACTATTATTCACCTTGCTGGCATCTGGTTTCTATAACAGTTTAATATGAACCATAAATTGCAATTACTGAAAACTTCCAGTAGCTCCAGTACTACTATTTTGTTATCATTCCATTCTTGCAGCTTAATTCTCATGCTACTTAGTCACCATCGAACGGTAGCAAAATGTCACTATTCCTTAAACAGAAAAAGCAGTCCAGCTCCCCCAATGTCTGAACGGAGTGAGGCAGTAGCAGCTGAGCCACACAAACTAGAAATAACCGCCCCCCCAACTCCAGTCGATACTGGTTAGCTGATGTCAGCTATTGTGGCAATTGGGGCACTATAATCAGCCTCACTGGCCTTGGGTTAGGGAAGAGAAAATTGGCCAGAATGCCTGTTGCTGATCACTATCCAGTGAACCACTTGCTGGAAGTGTGCAATTGTAGATACTGAATCAGGACAGATCACGCTCAGGTATGATGCCCCACACAATCAAACAGCCTGCCAGCAGTATTCAATGCCAAAGCACACACATGAAGAATGGCTACTTCGGTGAACGACTAGAAGGCAACCAGCACCTGTGGAGCCATTCACCAGCGAGTGTTCAACCTTAAGAGGAAGCTGGGAGAAAATTGGCAGAAAGAGATGGAGTAGGAAATATATTTATTTAGTTTAATTGCCAAAGAAAAGTAAAATGTAATTTACATTTGAACAAGCCCAAAATCACATGCAAGTAATTTAATAAAAAGGGAAATAAACAAATCGTCGCTTGCCAATGAAGTCCTATTCAATATGAATTATGAATTTTAATTGATAGTTACACTAAACATTTTACTGAAATGAAACAAGTTCTGGAAATACAATGCAGGCCTCCCAGAAGGTTAAGTCAGTAAAACTGTGCAATATTATTGTATATTCTTCCTATTTGGTCCTATAGATGACTGCTTTGTTATCAAAAGCTTAAAATCTGATACATTGACTTATCAGCACAATAATTGATATACAAAGGGAAAACCAAAACAGCACTAGCATAGGTCTGTGAAGAGGTCAATTTACTTCTATTTTGACTGAAATGCGTAAAGCATTCTTTAGGGAGGGGGTGACTAGAATGAATCAAGACAAGGAAGGGGGAGAAATAAAGTCAGGACCATCACAATAATGGGCAAATAAACACAGTGTAGAGCTCACATGTACAGCAACCATTAATGGCTAAATTATTTTCCACGTGTGCACATTCCAAAGAGCAGTGCAACATAGGTTCTTGAATGCAATTCTCCACATGGTAAGTGCTTCATCTCAGCCATGCCATCAAGGAGCAGCATTGAATGGCGAGCAGATAAGAGAAGGTAAAGAGTATACAAATACAACAGCTAACCATACACTCATCAACAGAAAATAAAATACTCACAAGTGTCTCATTTCCCAAGGTATTGGGATCTAATCAGAGAACAAAATAGTTTCTCTTACTATCTATTTAACAAATTTAACTATTTACAAGACATTGATCTCACTAATGTTTAAAACCCTATGTTAGAGTTAGCAGTTTACCTATGTTAGCTTTATAGTTTCAAATGGCATTACTGTACAATACTGTGAATACAGTACAGTTCAATGCTGTGGAAACATTTTAAAGAAGAAAAGAAAATGTAAAAGTTTAAGTAAAAATCTAAAGCCATCTGTCTCCAAACCGCATGCCTTAAAGCCTTGAAAAGTTTACAAGTATTTATATATCCTAGTCGATCTCCTGTGGTTTTGCGCACAGGTAATCAAAACCAAGTGCAGCATTCAGGTTAAACAGCGTTAGAGGAATCAGGAAAATTAAATTGGATCAAGAAAGGGGAGACAGATGGGAGTGCAGAGGAAGGGCAAACAAGGAGAATGGGGAGAGAGGGGGGAGAGAGGGAGGAGAAAGGGAAAAGGAAAAGAGGGAGTGGAAAGGGGGAGGGAAAAGGGAATAAAATTAAAGGGACATTTACCCCTATTGTGACTTCCTTGTACCCATTCAAAGAAAGGAACTGGCAAAGTCCAGGGTCCTTAGTATTTTGAGATCTGGAGTCTCAAAATGTCTGTATGGCTGGGAATAATCTGTTTGGCTGAATTGATGAACTGATATCCATGCAGTCCCATCAGCTGAAAATAGTAGAAGCCACTCCTTATGAAGATGTCCCTCATTGGGATAGGATCCACCAACAAATTCTCCGTGGCTGCCACATGTAGGGCATTCAGTACTACTTTGTGCTTTCTGCATTTAAATCCTGGGCATCCAGGGAGAGTCTGTGTTGTCTCTGGCAGCACCCCACCCACTAGCAGTTGCCACCCTCTCCGCCATTGCAGAATCTACATTCTCTTGCTGCAAAATTTGGCTTTAAGATGTTGCAGAATTAATGAGGCCTTGGAGTACCAGGAGCAAGTCACTTGTCTTTTTGTCAATCTAGGTTGGTGCATTGAGCAAACAGACCTAACGAAGAACATATACAAATACCATTAAAAAATGTGTACACCGTAACTTTTTGGGTCTTCCAGAAACAGCCAAATGTTTTGTCCAACGTCATCACTTCATACAGCACAATCAAAATAATTGGTCAAACTGACAATGGGCACAAAATACAAATGATCAGTCAATCAAAGGAAATTTAGAGATATCTTCAGAACTCATTGCAGTAATACACAAAAAAACCTTTGGGTAAAATTGCACCATAGCCAATGTATAAATACATCCATAGTATTGGGAATGCAAAAACATTTAAAATTGATGTAGTACGTATCACAAATTGCTCAGAAATCCTGCCACATAAATCATTCCAGGCATTCCTCCTCCAAATCAAACCGAAGACTGTGGAATTTCTTTATTGATACCACAGTGATACAGAATTCAAAATTAAAATCTCAACAAATAGTAATCAATCAGTTGTGTCCCAGCTAAACCAAGTATTTCTCCCCATCCCTCCAGTCAGGACCCTGACATTATTATATTCTCTAACTGTAATGACACCAAGCATCAATCCTTGATCAACATGCCAAAAGCCATACATTAGCAGAGTAGGAGGAATTTCCCTTTCTTTCCCCAGATGATTGAGTCAAGTCAAACAAAAGTTGAAAACAACCACCTGTATTTATATAGCACCTTTAATATACACAATGTTCCAAGGCACTTGAGAAATAGTGCCAATGATCTTTGACATCCACCTAAGCAGGCAGACAGGGCCTCACTTTAGAATCATAGAATGATACACCACAGGAGGCGGCCATTCGGCCCATCTCATCCAAAAGATAACACCTCCAACAATGAAGTTAAATCCCCATATAATCAAGCAACAAAGAGTTACCACGTGCATCCTTCAGCATGACAACATTATATTTTTTGAGGACCAGATACTGCTTTTAGGGAATCAAAGAAGTTTTTGTGATGGCACTGATCAGGATAAATTTGAATTTCAACTGCCCTGGTGTCCCACCATTCCTCTTACAATGTTCGATGGTGGGCTGCACTTTATGTCGTTCGCTGTTCTTTCATTCTTGGTTTATGCAGGCCAATCACACTGCTAGTCAAGTAATTCAAGGTACTTTCCCTTTATCAGAACTAATAGTGTCATTGTGGTAAACCGGTCTTTATGTGGCCACTTGGTGAAACCTATATTTTCAGCTGCCAAAGAATAGACATATTTCTTGAAGGCACGACAAAGGTTATCAACATCTCATGTGATTTCTGAAGATTTAAAGCTACTTGCTATTTTATTTCAGAAATTTACATAGGCTTCATTGTATTTAAAACAAAAAACTATTAACTCTTTGGGAAATTTGCTTTGGGTCTGTGACAAAGACCATCTGGAGCAAATAAAGCAGTGCTCAGTCCAGCAATTTCTTTTTTATTTTCCTTGGGAAGTGGGCGACTCTGGTAAGGCTACATTTATTGCCCATTCCTAGTTGCCAAGAAGGTGGTGGTGGGCCTTCTTTTTGAACTGCTATAGACCTAGCGCTGATGGTGCTCCCACAGTACTGTTAGGCACAGAATTCCAGCAACAATAAACAAATGGCAACTTCTGTCCATCAGGATGGTATGGTGACTTGGAGGGGAGGTTGTAAGGGATGGCATTATCACAACATTGCTGCACTAATCCTTCTCAATGCTAAAGGTTATGGGGCTGGGAAGTGCCGTTGAAGTAAGCCGAGTGAATTGTTGCAATGCATCCTGTGGATCATAAACACTTCCACCACAATGCACCAGTGATGAGAGGGGGTGGATATTCAGTTCAGTAGAAGGACTGATCAAGCAGACTACTTTGTCCTGGATAATGTTCAGCTTCCTGAGTGTTGTTGCAGTTGCATCCATCCAGGCAAATGGTGAGTATTCTGTCACAGTCCTGACTTGAGCCATGCAAATGTGGAGATGATTTGAGTGTCAGGTGATGAGCCACTCATCAGAGATATGGCTGATCCAGTTAAGCTACTGGCCAATGGTGACACCCCCAACATGTTGATGGTAGGGGATTTAGTGATGATGGTGCCTTGAAGGTCTGGGGAAGATGGCTGAGCTATCTCTTCTTTGAGATAATCATTTTCTGGCACTTATGTGGAGTGAATATTATCTGCCAAACTGTTAGCCGAGCCTGAATATTATACATGTCTTGCAGCAGGCTGGTATCAGCTGCTTCCATTATCAGTTATCTTGACAACTTGGATAGCTTGGTGTAGTCGATCACATGCTGCTATTTAGAGTGTCGGTGTATTTGAATTTGTTGGAAGACAAAAAATGTATTTGGGACACCCAGCCCATGCTCTGCACAGAATACCAATAGTGGTTCACCGTTACATGTTAATTGTATGATTTATATCAATGAGTGTTAATTGTTTTCTGGTAGTGGGTATCAATTGGGAACTCTCTTGTATCCTTTTTATAGGTGAGCTTATCTAGGGTGTGGTGTGTGTGTAAGAGGAATCTCCATGAATAAAAGCTTGGAAACAACAAAAGACCAGGCTCTAGTATTCTATCCTTCACCACATGGCAACCCATTTATAACATTACATTCATCTTTCAATCATTGTGGATTTCATTCCATGCTCACTGACCAGACACTACTTTAAGTTAAAGTTACCCAGTGTGTTCAGCTCGCTACCAAAAGGTGAAACACCTCTTTTCAGTTGGTTAAAGAATTACTCCATAGTCTCATTGTCCTTATTCATAATAGAAGCAGAGATGCTACCTAGAGTGCAAAATGTTTCATTCCAGGCAAGAGATGCAGTAATAGGCAAGACTTCTAGGTATAGAATCTCAGAATGATACAGCACAAGAGTCCATTTGGCCCATCGTGCCTGTGCCAGCTCTTTGAAAGAGCTATCCAATTAGTCCCATTCCCCTGCCCTTTCCCCATAGCCCTGCAAATTTTTCCCCTTCAAGTATTTATACAATTCCCTTTTGAAAGTTATTATTGAATCTACTTCCACCACCCTTTTACGCAGTGCATTCCAGATCGTATCAACTCACTGTGTAAAAAAAAAATCTTTCCTCACCTCCCCTGTGGTTCTTTCCCAAACCTTAAACTTGTGTCCTCTAATTACTGACCCTACTGCCACTGTTATAAGTGTCCCGGAAAATGGCAAAATTAATTCGGGCATTCCACCTTTCATTTGTACTCTTGACTTTCCAGGGAAATGTGTAGCCTCTACTTGGTCATCCAGGGGGTTACTAAATGTTATTAATGCTGCGCTATTACACTGAATGAGCAACCAATATTCTGAACTGCCTATATACAGGCCTCCAATTTCTAGTGACAGCTTCATCTACGTCTTTGCTGCTTGTCTTTTTTTTTATTCGTTCACGGGATGTGGGCGTCGCTGGCAAGGCCGGCATTTATTGCCCATCCCTAATTGCCCTCGAGAAGGTGGTGGTGAGCCGCCTTCTTGAACTGCTGCAGTCCGTGTGGTGACGGTTCTCCCACAGTGCTGTTAGGAAGGGAGTTCCAGGATTTTGACCCAGCGACAATGAAGGAACGGCGATATATTTCCAAGTCGGGATGGTGTGTGACTTGGAGGGGAACGTGCAGGTGGTGTTGTTCCCATGCGCCTGCTGCCCTTGTCCTTCTAGGTGGTAGAGGTCGCGGGTTTGGGAGGTGCTGTCGAAGAAGCCTTGGCGAGTTTCTGCAGTGCATCCTGTGGATGGTGCACACTGCAGCCACAGTGCGCCGGTGGTGAAGGGAGTGAATGTTTAGGGTGGTGGATGGGGTGCCAATCAAGTGGGCTGCTTTATCTTGGATGGTGTCGAGCTTCTTGAGTGTTGTTGGAGCTGCACTCATCCAGGCAAGTGGAGAGTATTCCATCACACTCCTGACTTGTGCCTTGTAGATGGTGGAAAGGCTTTGGGGAGTCAGGAGGTGAGTCACTCGCCGCAGAATACCCAGCCTCTGACCTGCTCTCGTAGCCACAGGAAGAGCAAGCTGCTTGTACCTCCAAGGAACCAGTAAGAGAGAGAACACCAACACAGATCTGGATACAGGTTGTTTGCCTTCATATCCTATCAGCCAAGGAATGATGCATGGCGCAAAGCATCCAGAAAGATTGCTGACATAAGATTATTAAACCTGCTAATGTTAGATAGTTGGCTGTTTGTATATACAATCACTAATCCATTGCATTTCAGCAATTATATACTACCAACTATGTATATTAATTCAGACATACTAAATCAGGCTCATTTATACCAATTACCGTGATAAAGTCAAACAAAAGAATTCCTTAATACCGTCCCCAACCCAAAAATCGATTAAAACAATGACACTTAGTAATCTTTTCATCTTTAAAAAAGATAGAATGATACTGAAGCTAATTCCTTTTTTAAGTGGCTGACCTTTTCACTTTTCCTACTATATTTGAGATGCTGATATCAAAAGGAATACCAGTTACTTATTACAATACTTTACAAAAGAGCATATTTAGAATGAATCATCTGCCCTAACGTACATTTGCTTCACATGAGTATGAGTCATTCCTAATTAAGTTGCAAAATCACTGATGGGGAACATTTCACTCACCTCTAAGGGACAAGATGTTTTACCAGCTACATCTACAATACTACAGCAATTTTCCTGTAGGTTACAGTACAGAATATGCAGTCAATCAACTGTGTATTTTCTTTCAAAATTAAACATTTATGGAAACCTCAGGTTATCAGTTGATCTGAGCAAGTTATGAACTGAATATTCATTTGAGCTTTTTATCCATATCCATTTTTCTAAAGCATTCTGAACTGTACTTAACAGAATGTTACATCAAATGAAAAGATAATTTTATGAACTTCTTTCAAAATTATGTTTGTTACAACATAGAACGAACAATGAAAACCTGAAAGCATTACAGGATCAGTAACCTGAATCAAGCTTTTGGATTACAGCCTTGGAAATCATTCCCGATATCTTATTTATAATGTATACTTAAAGTTTAATACTGTAAAGGTTTTATTCAACTGGGCCAAATTTCATGCCTGAAGCAGATGTCAGTGCATTTCATTTCTCAGACGTGCAATAATGCTTATACAAGGGATTAAACAATCCCGACATTACCACTGCAGATTGAGGAATCATAAACAACTGCAGATTTTGTCAAGTAAACATAAAAAGGATAATCTTTAAAGTAGTAACCAAACTCTTAGAAGAGCAGTTCGATGCAAATAATGGCATTTATCCAAATGAAATGTAATATTAGACATCAAACTTAGTAATATAGCAATTATCAGAAGACGTGCTTTTATCTTCCTCCATCTTGCGTGCTGTAAACTATATTAAATGACTTGACAACAAACACTCAAACCAGGACTGTCCCCCAAATAAACGAACATGTTTTATTCCGGATATTATCCGAGAGGACAACTCATTGGTTCTCGAACATAGTGTACCACAGGATATTGGGAAGTGAGTATGTACCCATCGTACCCAAATTACAGCCACGCCATCAGAGATATAAAGCAAAAGCTGCTCTTGAGAAAGAAACAAACCCAAAATATAATCAAATCACCCAGACAGCTTTCACATTCTTCTTAGTGGGTGACTACAGAGCAAGACTGGATTGAAGGAATTGGAAATTTTTTTACTGCATAAACCTCAGGGTTTTGAAGTAAAAAGTGTTTATATAACTGCTGTCTGCAGATTCTCAAACTGTTCCATTTTAGCATCTCCACTCTGCTCATTTTAAGTGGCAACTTCCTCCTTTTTAAAAGAAAACTACATCAACTTGAGATAATCGCATTGTTCTGCAGAAGCAATGCACATTACACTGACAGTGGATGATCCAGAGTTAAATTTGGGCTCATACTTGAATAACTGGTGAATCATCAACAAAAATAGCCAGAACGGCCCACGTACTGTATCCCAGAAACCAAGGAGGGACCAATGAAGATATGCAATTTGTCACAACTGTTTCATGTACTGTACATAAAAAATATTTGTTTTCTGCATTTCCACTGTGGAAAAAGGCCAGCAGTATTTTAGGAAAAAATACCTAATCAAGTCAAGTCACTAGTAACAAAAAATAATAGCATGGAGCATCACTGGTGCAAAAACAAAGGACAATTTATATAAGATGTGTAAAGCATCTCCAAAAAACGCAATGCGCATGTTTTAACACATGCGCTGTGTATAAAATACAATGTATAATTTTTCAGCTGATACAGTGGAATCAGGTAAATGATACATACTGAATAATTCACTGACAGTCATCTAACAAAAAAAATATACCTATCATATGCCATACACCTTCAGATCAAAAACTGCAGCTTCAATACTCACAGGTATGGCATTTCTACTGCACATCTCAGTAAAAGCAAAACTCTAATTTTTAAAATGTAAACAAGTGGATATACTGCTTCTTCGAACTGTGCGCTGCAAGAGGCTGAGGACTGCCAAGGTTTTGTTTTGTCCTTAATCACCCTTTCCTTTTTGCAGATTGTTTTCCACCAGAGATCCTTCCTTCCATGAAAAGGGCGGGCAGTCTGTCCTGCGGATGTTTCCATAATTGTCACTCTGTGATTGCAAACAAAACACAGCCATACATAGTGATTACCTATCTACTGCTTCCCAAAAATCTCAGACATCTCACTTATCTACAGCTCAGCTCAAAACTGAATATCAAACCTTGGGATTCGAATGCACACAACCTTATAGTTGGGAAACATCCGCTTTCATCACTTACGCTAACTGTTGTCTCTTGGACTTACAGGTCAGTATTACGGTGGCAAATTCCCCAATTTATCTTACTTGGATTAGACAGGAAGGCCAAGTAGTTGAATCCATGGTTAACCTGGACATTGCTAATCTTTCCTTTTCAGAGCAAGGTTGTATACAGATCCCTTCTTCTACACTATTTCTATATATTCCAGAGTTTTGTTGATTATTTTTCAATGCCTATTTTATTGTTGTTTACATTATGGTTATTATTTTCCAAGCTCCCCCTCTAAGGCACCAAAATGGGTATTTCAATACTGAAAACAAAGTTATACTAAACTCATGAGGGCAATCAGTGACCAACAAGAGTTGTCTAGGTTCTTCGCTCACACTTTACCCTTCACAGCCACTAGCTACTGTACACAACGAGGAACTGAACAAAAGTCACTTTTTGGAAAGAAAACTCACTCATATGCTCAAACCCATGTGTAAAATGTCATTTACGTGGTACTCTGTCCCTCCTTAACTTCGCTGCAACCTTCAACACTGCTCACCACTCCACCACCTCATATCTGCAGCCCAGCTTAACAAACTTACTGTAGAAGTCACTTGGACAAATAAAATGAACTTACACAGTATCAGCAACAATGCTCAATGACCACAAACAGTTACAGTCTGTGTAGTTATGATGAGGGTCACAGCTCTCTACATCCAAGGGACAGGTCAGAGAAATGGACTGTGGAGTAACAGTTGTCTTTAAGAACAAAATTACATTAGCACTAAGTTTTTCATTTCTAAACAGCCACTTGCATATACAACAGCCACATGAAAACTCTCATACTATCTACTTTATGCAGAGTGTTCGGCACATTTCTGCTATCTAGGTCCGTATACAGCTTTGCACATTTCTATTACGTTTACAAACAAAAACATGCAACGCAGAATTCTAAATGCAGCAGCAAAACTAAGCTACAGTTAAATCCAAACTATATTTTGTAGTTTCATTATTGAATAACTCCACTATTTTTGTTTTTTTAATGCGAAAACTATCAGGGCAAGAGTTTTTACATTCACTCCCAAACATTTTAACATGTCTCATGCACCATGAATGTTACAGCATATCCAAAAATCTGATATTAATAATTCCAAACAAAAATACAAATTTTAACTCTTAAAATCAATAAAGTTTTAGACCATTATTCAACTATATTGCATGAAGAGAATAAACCATACCAAGCATAGCAGGCATAACTCCAGAGTAACACCAGCACCACACTATGATTTATTTTAAGTTACTAGTCTCCAATTGCCACCTTATTATTTGAAAGAGAAACCACCTGAAATGAAACAGCTATTTGGACAGTGGGGGAATCGAGAAAAAAGGCAACTTTTAAAGGAACTTGATAGACAGGAATTGATCCAATGAGCTATCTTTACTGTCTTTTCACCTCATCAAACCAATCTACAGTGTAAAATTAGCCATGTAGTCCCTAGAATTATTTTGCATATATTAGTACCAATATACAATAGAAAAACTTGCATTAAGCCACTAAGATTCAACACTGCGATATGCTTGTGTCATCTATATCAAATACTTTTCTTATTCCCATCTGAATTATCTGTTTAACCCCTTAAGTGAAGCTGAAGTATGACTGTCACAGCTCTGGACCTATCAGGTTGCAGATGTCCAATGGGGATGAGGTGAAGGCTACCAAAATATATTCCACTGAGGAAAAAAGGGTGTAAAAGAAATGACAGCCATCCGTGGCTAAGTAAAGAAATTAAGGATAGTATCCGACTAAAAACAAGGACATATATGGTAGCCAAACTTAGTGGGAGGATAGAAGATTGGGAAGTCTTCAAGTCTTCATTAAGAAAGGGAAGATAGATTATGAAAATAAATTAGCAAAAAATATAAAAACAAATAGCAAGAGTTTCTATCGTTACATAAAAAGAAAAAAGGGTGGCTAAGGCAAACGTAGGTCCCTTAGAGGATGAGACCGGGAAATTAATGGTGGGAAACATGGAGATAGCAAAAATGCTGAACAGATATTTTGTTTCAGTCTTTACGGTAGAGGACACTAAGAATATCCCGACATTGGACAAACAGGGTGGCACTGGGGAGGGGGGGGGGGGGGGGGGGGGAGGGAGGAGGGAGGAGCTAAATACGATTAAAATCACTAAGGAATTGGTACTTAGTAAATTAATGGGACTCAAGGCGGATAAATCCCCTGGACCTCATGGCTTACATCCTAGGGTCTTAAGGGAAGTGGCAGTGGGGATTGTGGGTGCTTTGGTAATAACTTTCCAAAATTCTCTGGACTCGGCAAAGGTCCCGGCAGATTGGAAAACTGCTAATGTAACACCCTTATTTAAAAAGGGTAGTAGGCAGAAGGCTGGAAATTATAGACCAGTTAGCCTAACATCTGTGGTGGGTAAAATATTCTGGCATGGGTGGAGGATTGGTTATCTAACAGGAAGCAGAGAGTTGGGATAAATGGTTCATTCTCGGACTGGCAACCAGTAGCCAGTGGTGTTCCGCAGGGGTCAGTGCTGGGTCCCCAACTCTTTACAATCTATATTAACGATTTGGAGGAGGGGACCGAGTGTAACATATCAAAGTTTGCAGATGATACAAAGATGGGAGGGAAAGTAGAGAGTGAGGAGGACATAAAAAACCTGCAGGGGGATATAGACAGGCTGGGTGAGTGGGCGGAGATTTGGCAGATGCAACACAATATTGGAAAATGTGAGGTTATGCACTTTGGCAGGAAAAAACAGACAGCAAGTTATTATCTTGATGGCAAGAGACTGGAAAGTACTGCAGTACAAAGGGATCTGGGGGTCCTAGTGCAAGAAAATCAAAAAGTTAGTATGCAGGTGCAGCAGGTGATCAAGGAGGCCAACGGAATGTTGGCTTTTATTGCTAGGGGGATAGAATATAAAAACAGGGAGGTATTGCTGCAGTTATATAGGGTATTGGTGAGACCGCACCTGGAATACTGCATACAGTTTTGGTCTCCATACTTAAGAAAAGACATACTTGCTCCCGAGGCAGTACAAAGAAGGTTCACTCGGTTAATCCCGGGGATGAGGGGGCGGACATATGAGGAGAGGTTGAGTAGATTGGGACTCTACTCATTGGAGTTCAGAAGAATGAGAGGCGATCTTATTGAAACATATAAGATTGTGAAGGGGCTTGATCGGGTGGATGGGGTGAGGATGTTCCCAAGGATGGGTGAAACTAGAACTAGGGGGCATAATCTTAGAATAAGGGGCTGCTCTTTCAAAACTGAGATGAGGAGAAACTTCTTCACTCAGAGGGTGGTAGGTCTGTGGAATTTGCTGCCCCGGGAAGCTGTGGAAGCTACATCATTGAATAAATTCAAAGCAGAAATAGACAGTTTCCTAGAAGTAAAGGGAATTAGGGGTTACGGGGAGCAGGCAGGAAATTGGACATGAATTTAGATTTGAGGTTAGGATCAGATCAGCCATGATCTTATTGAATGGCGGAGCAGACTCGAAGGGCCGATTGGCCTACTCCTGCTCCTATTTCTTATGTTCTTATGTTAAATAAATAAATTTGCCATTAAAGCTCCAAGGACCCTAAAGAACACAAGCATGGGCCTTGGATCATCTTCCCCGGCAGCCCTTCATGGTTCACTTCTGCTGGCCTTTCCAGGACTCCACTTGCCTCCCTGGCAGCCTTCACCACCCTCTGCTCACCACCCTAGCATCCTTTCCCAGCCTCCACTCAGCCAGCAGATAAGAAGCATGTTTATCCATTATCTCCTGGTCCTGATCAGTTCCATATGTCTGGCCATCTCACTCCCTCAGCATATTACAAAATTCCAGTCCTAGTCCCTCTTCATGGGTACCTGCTTCTCTCACACTTCCATGTCCAAGTCCCAGTTCCAATTACTCCCCTAACTGTCACAGCAAGTTTCCCCAATCCTACCACTGCCAAATCCTAATCACTCTCCCAGGCCAACTCACTCTCTCAAACAGCCATCTCCCATGTCTCATTTATATATAATAGCCACCATATCCTGGTTCCTATCAGTACACAAGTGCTCCCAGAGTGCTCATGGACCTTCTGTATTACCCTTACCCGCCTCCCCATCACAGTGCTCCAAAGCCCAGACCATCTCACTTCAACCTCTCCTCAGGTCCATTGTAGCAATCCCAGACTCTAGCAATCAACCCATCCCACTTAGGGTCTCAGGCATTACTACCACCATCCTCAATGCTCCCTGACCCCTGCACGCCCTTTCGTGCTCCCAGACACTACCACTGCATGTGCTACCAGGCCTCCAGTTCCCATTCCTCCACCCAAGTACTTACAGACTTCGTCATGCCGTGCTCCCCAACCCTCAACTGCCACTTCCTGAATGCACCCCACCATCAACCTTCAAAGCCCCAGTCCTCTCCCAATCCCTCTCTCATCATTTCTTTCTCAGCTGTGCATGCTCCAAGCAGCAGCGAGAGGAAATGGGGTAACCAGCAACACAGTAAGAAAAACCCTGGCAGAGTGAGAGGTGCACTGACAATGTTTACCTACAAGAAACACTGTTAGCTATTATTAGTACTTCTTAATTCATCATTTCAAATCACTGTCACCACCAGTATTTCATCCTGTTACCAAGCTCAAAATGTTCTCTCCAGGCACAACCAAGTTTGATAGGGAAATTTTTTTTGATATTGCTGGCTTTGTTTACCCCCCCGCAGTTCAACTATACACAATGTGAAAATTTCACATATCTACCATTACACTTTACTGATCCTTAGTGACAACAATCATCAGTATCTTTCACAGTAGTAAACTACATGAGTTTCAATGTGTAAGCTTTGCAACTTAAGTACTATTCCTGTCCCTCAAACTTCTTACATCATGAGTTTCCTGTTCAAATGAAAAATTCATTATTAAAATTACCATGAGATTAGATAGCCTGAATACTTAACCACAACATTGTACGTTTGGGACATATGCCTGGCCATTTTTTGAATTTGCTTGTTTTTATTTGGGATGGGGAGTGGAGTGGGTGTTGTCAATTCTATAACAAGCTATTAGGCGGAGAACGACAGCGAAAGATGATGTCTCATACAAGAAAGAAAAAACAGGCACTATACAAACCGTCAAATTAAAGTGCATTTCCTGCTGCTTGATTACAGAGTGCCACAGACAGCAATTCCACAAACCTGATCATTTAATCATTGGCAAGGGTCACGTGGGGATGGAAAGAAGATTGAAAGAGGAAAACCCAGAATAATTTTTGTAATATTGTAATGGGATGAACTCCATTTCCAACGCAAACAAATTCAAGCCTGTAAAATAACCCTATTAGGAGCAGTTTGCAAACTGTTCCATGCAGTTTCTTTAAATCTCCTCTATCAACTGCATTTGAAATATCAGCAGTGCTGAAATTTTGTTCTTCCACCAGATTTACTTGAAAAGTTGTTTTTTTAAACAGCTGAAGTAGACAAGAGGGATGAATACGTCTATTTTGTGCACCAGTCCTTATTTTTAAATTCAGATTAAGTCAATTAGTGGGATGCTGGTTTCTTAAAGATGTTTGTCACTAACTTGGTGATGTAATTTTATTCTTATGAAAAAGGTGCATCAGGAGAAAGTTGCTTTAATGGATAAAGATTTTACATCCATTGTTATTAACTTCTCAAACGGTTAAGAGAGATGCTAACTTTTAAGCACTTTCCTCCAGTAGTGCTAGTCCATAAATAGTTTTTTAAAAATACAGATTATGCAGATATGTAAAATGATATGCTGTTTAAATTACTTTGTGGAACCATATCTTCACTAATGGAGTAAACCAGTTTAACCCATGATATCAGCCAATGGATCTCGTTTAAAACACCATCACTTCCTATTGGAGGCGTTCGTATGATTGATTTTTTTGGACAGATCATTTCCTCTTTTTCTCTCCTCTCTATTTTCTCTGGGAAGGGTGGTGTGGGGGGGAAACTCACATTACTGTACACAGACCAAACACATAGACACTGATAATAGAAAATGGGAACACAAAGGGATCCCCTTTGCTGACACCAACTGAGCAGAAAATATTTTCAGAACAAACAGTAGATATAATAAGAAAACCTACCAGGATAACATCCAGGAATAAGTATCCAACAATAGTTACCTTCTCTGTAATATTTTAGATTTCACAATAATCTATAGTTTTCTGCTTTGAAATATACGTCGTAGTAAATCTATATTAATTCAAAAAAAGGAATCACTCAGTCTGTGAAGTCCAGCCCCCTGGAATCTGATTGATCGCTGCTAATGGGACTCAATCACTTGCCAAACTTATACCTCGCTCCCAGCTCAGCGACAGGCTTAATCAGCTCCCATCTCAGGATACCGGCCCCATTCCTGACCTCCTCTCCCTGGCCTCAAACCACTCCCCCTCCTCGGGTGATGGCCACCAATTTTACCTTCTCCAGCTTCTGCACCTGCTTCAAGTTCAACTGACTTTTTCAGGCCTCTTCTAACCCTTGTAGCTAGAGTCCTGCACAAAGCCATTTGATTTTCAAAAATGGCTACACACAAGACCCCAGGCATAACTCAGAAGAGTGTCTTGAAATAGTCAATGGAGCTTAGAGCAATGTCTGAGGAAAGTGAGAAAAGCCAGGGAGAGGAAACTCAATCATTGTGAAGAAGGAAAAATAGAAGACCCAAAAGGAACAGGAGATGTGCAGAGATAAAGAAAGGGGGAAAAGTAGTAAGGAGAAGAGGATGGGGAATGTGAGGAAAGGAACAGAAAGAAAGAGGACTAGGAAGTGAAAGAAGAATCTTAAGGGCAGAAGAAAATGAAAAGGAAGGCAAAGTTTTATTTTAAAAAAAGAAATGATGATGTGTGCTGGAAAGGAAGTGTCAGCGAATGCTAGGCATAGGGGCACACAGCTGCAATTTGAATACAAGGCATGCTGGAGCAATTGTGTGACCAACTGTAGTGGGCCAGAGCACACAGGTACCCAATTATCTGATGGTAAGTTGAGGCTCGAAGCCAGGCTCCGGCTGAGAGAGCAAGGTGCACATTCACTCAGGCACTGGTAGTCGGATGCCTGTTACTCTTGCCCAGGATCACAGTGATGGAGTGCATGCCCATGTCCCAAAACAATACACCCATGAAACCTACCCACTGTCCAAGCTTCCAATCAACATTAAGCAGGTGAAACAAACAGCAGAGTTTATCAGTAAGGAAAACAGGGGGGTGGGGGGGGATTGGTTCACAGAAAAATGAGGAGGAAGGTACTTCAGCCTCGAGTACTAAACCTTTTACTTTTTAATCTGCCAGCAACAATGCAGGACATTCCTAGTACTCAACCAAGTCAGTTGCTCTTGTTGCAGCTGGGACACTTACTCACTCTCAATCCTTCACACCACTCCATCCCAGTACAAACATCTTTCAGTCTCCATCCCAGTACCAACGTCTTTCAGTCTCCATCCCAGTACCAACGTCTTTCATTCACACTCTCCATCCCAGTGCAGTCGTCTTTCACCCTCTCCGTCCCAGTACTAATGTCTTTCACTCTCACACACTCCATCCTAGTGTCAATGCCTTTCACTCTCACACTCTCCATCCCAGTGTCAATGCCTTTCAACCTCACATTCTCCATCCCAGGGTCAATGCCTTTCACACACTCTCCATCCGAGTGTCAATGACTCTCACTCTTTGCATTCCAATACTCGTGTTTCCCAGACTCACCAAATCCCAGTACCAAGACCCTCATTAGCACCATGTGTCGCACTCTCACCACCAGTATCAGTCAATGTCATTCACTTTCACCATCTCCCAGGAAGAAAGAAATTGGATTTATAAAGTGCATTTCACAACATCAGAACCCCCTAAAGCGCTTCACAGCCAATTAAGTACTTTTGAAGTGTAGTCCCAATGTCATTGTTGTAATACAGGGAAACACAACAGCCAATTTGCAAACTGCAAAGTCCCAAGGGGAGAATTCCCCTGCTCTGCTTCAAAATAATGCAGTGGGATCTATTACCTCCACCTGAGGGGGCAGATGGGGCCCTGATTTAACATCTCATCTGAAAGATGGCACCTCCAACAGTGCAGCACTCCCCCTGTCCTGCACAGGATTGTCAGCCGAGATTATGTGCTCAAGTCTCTAGAGTGGAACTTCAACCCACAACCTCACCTCTCTCTCTGACTCTCACACTCACCCAACGCCAAGGTGCGCCCCTCTCACGCCCCCCCCCAACGCCAAGGTGCGCCCCTCTCACGCCCCCCCCCCAACGCCAAGGTGCGCCCCTCTCACGCCCCCCCCAACGCCAAGGTGCGCCCCTCTCACGCCCCCCCCAACGCCAAGGTGCGCCCCTCTCACGCCCCCCCCAACGCCAAGGTGCGCCCCTCCCCCTACGCCAAGGTGCGCCCCTCTCACGCCCCCCCCAACGCCAAGGTGCGCCCCTCCCCCAACGCCAAGGTGCGCCCCTCCCCCAACGCCAAGGTGCGCCCCTCTCACGCCCCCCCCCAACGCCAAGGTGCGCCCCTCCCCCAACGCCAAGGTGCGCCCCTCTCACGCCCCCCCCAACGCCAAGGTGCGCCCCTCCCCCTACGCCAAGGTGCGCCCCTCTCACACGCCCCCCCCAACGCCAAGGTGCGCCCCTCTCACGCCCCCCCCAACGCCAAGGTGCGCCCCTCCCCCTACGCCAAGGTGCGCCCCTCTCACACGCCCCCCCCAACGCCAAGGTGCGCCCCTCTCACACGCCCCCCCCAACGCCAAGGTGCGCCCCTCTCACGCCCCCCCCAACGCCAAGGTGCGCCCCTCTCACGCTCTCCATCCCAGCCACTTTGCCAGACCCCCCGTTTCTCCAGAGTCCGGGTCCCTCATTCACTCGTCTCACTCAGCTGGTCCGAAGCCCCCCGCCCCCAAATTATATCATCTCACCTGCTGGCCCGACTCCGACTCCCGGTACATCTCCCACGCATGACTGAGGCTGAAGTTCAGGTTGACGCTCGGGGACTTGGGCATCGCGCTGCCCCTCAGGCAAAGTTCGGTGTCTCGTGGGCGGGCGCCGCTCGGCGGGACCGGACAGCCCGCAGTCCCGGTCGATGATACACACACAGGTTGGGTGCCCCGGTGGATGGGCGGTTGGGTGTCCGTGCTGCCGGTGTCCTGGATGAGCGGGTCCTCCCTTTTGCCCGCTGGCCGCACTGCAGCTGCGGGCCGCTCCACGTCACTCAGTCCCGCGCCCGGGCTCGAACGCTCGCCTCGCGATCCGGCCGTTATCCCTCCACGGCCTCAGCTCACGCTCGGGCTCTGTTCCGCCTGACGCAATCACGCACAGGCCGCGTTAGCGGGCGGGCGGGCGCGCACACGTGACGAAGTGTCACTGCTCAGCCGCGCGACCCATCGGAACCCCGTAGCCGTCAATCAAACAACATCGCCCGGGCACTTTAATTTTTGTTGTCTGCAAGGTAGCTGTGAACTTGAGATAAGAGCGTTTTGCATCACTTTAAACTGTTGCTTTAGTAACCAAAAAAAAACAGATCCGTTTTCACCACATACCTACTCCATAATTTTATGTGTTTCCTTTGTTTTATAGTTTAGTTCATTATTAGTTGTGCTCCTCCAAAAAAGGGGCATTTTTGTTTTTTGTTGTTTGATAGCAACCAAGTGTCTCCTTATGGGTTTTATTGGAAAAGGCATACCCACTCCTGCATTCTCAAACTACAATAAGCAGTTGCATTGCAAAAGAATACATTGCACAACGACTTGGATCCAATTGAAACCTGTTTTTTTAACCACTTTACTGTAGGTTGTGTCTGTTCTGCAAATGAATTTGCCGGCGGGGGTTCGTGTCACCACCTTCCAACCGTTTGCAGCAATTGCAAGACTCCTACAGACTTCTAACCTCCGCGTGTCTCCATGTTATTTTGGAGCTGGATGTTTATTATAACATTCCTGGTCTGGCAACTGGGGAGACGAGCTTCCTCCAGTTATGTGCGCACTGGTGATGTTGATAAAACAGTAAGATTACTTTCATAGAATCATGGAATGATGCAGCGCAGGAGGCCCATCGTGCCTGTGCTTGCTTTTCGAAAGAGCTATCTAATTAGTCCCACTCCCCTGCTCTTTCCCCATAGCCATGCAAATTTTAAAACACCAATTGCTTAAAAAAAATGGTACATTATAACCACTCAAATGCCACTAATCATGGAGATGATTTTAAATTGACTCACAACTTGCACTCATATAGCACTTTTAATGTAGGTAAAACTTCCCAAGGAGCTTCACAGAAGCCCTATCAGACAAAACCGATAGCAAGTCAAGAACCAGGAATTAGTGAAAATATCCATTAACAGGGGATATTTACCAAATTACAATTCTGGTTATTAAAATATTATCTGTTACATGTATTAAAATATTTGTGCATTCTTATTTGAGCAGGGTTTCTCCTATAAAACAGGGATTTTATTCTATAAAATATATGTTTAGGAAGTATCCAAAAATTTAGTCAATTTCAGCAGGTAGAGGCATCATCAAGAAGTCTGGTACAATGAGAAATTCAGTGCGAGGAGGCCCATTCTGCGTAGGCCTCAAAGGAGACATGGGATGCTATTCAGGTTGAGAACAGCAACACTTTTCCATCTCACCTGACATAAGAACATAAAAGCATAAAAAATAGGAGCAGGAATCGGCCGTATGGCCCCTCGAGCCTGCTCCGCCATTCAATCAGATCATGGCTGATCTTTGACCTTAATTACACTTTCCTGCCCGATCCCCATATCCCTTGATTCCCCGAGAGTCCAAAAATCTATCCATCTCAGCCTTGAATATATTCAATGACTCAGCATCCACAGCCCTCTGGGGTAGAGAATTCCAAAGATTCATAACCATCTGCGTGAAGAAATTCCTCTTAAATGGCCGATCCCTTATCCCGTGACTATGCCCCTTAATTCTAGACTCTCCAGCCAGGGGAAACAACCTCTCAGCCTCTACCCTGTCAAGCCCCCTCAGAATCTTGAATGTTTCAATGAGATCACCTCTCATTCTTCTATACTCCATAGAGTACAGGCCCATTCTACTCAATCTCTCCTCATAGGTCAACCCTCTCATCCCAGGAATTAATCTAGTGAACCTTCATTGCACCGCCTTTAAAGCAAGTATATGCTCCCTGACAGTAAGTATTACATTTTGTAAAGTTTAGATTTAACATTTATTTGGTCCTTGCAACAGTTTTGACTTGTCTGAAAATATCAGCCTTGTGCAACTCAAAACAACAACTCCCATTTACACAGCCCCTTTAACGTAGTAAAACATCACAAGGCACTTCACAGGATCAATTATCAAACAAAATTTGACACCAAGCCACATAAGGAGATATTAGAACAGGTTGGTCAAAGAGATAGGTTTTAAGGAGCGACTTAAAAGAGGAGAGGAAGGTAGAGAGGTGGAGAGGTTTCGGGAGAGAATTCCAGAGCTTAGAGCCCAGGCAGCCGAAGGCACAGCCGCCAATGGTGGAGCGATAAAAGTCAGGGATGTGCAAGAGGCCAGAATTGGAGGAGCGCAGAGATCTCGGAGGGTTGTAGGGCTGGAGGAGGTCACGGAGATAGGGAGGGGTGAGGCCATGTCGCACGGAATGTAGCACTGAATAAAATAGTGTGTTGGTATGAACAGTGAAACCTCCTACTAACTATTTCATTGTTTTATTCTTGTAAAGTGGAAAACGGATTCACAACACAAAATATCTAATGATATCAATGGGAGGAACTAGGAATCAAAATATCAGTTTACAATCTCAAGGAGAGTGACAGCCAAGTTGGCTGGGTTTTCTCCAGACTGACATTTGTTTTTGGATCAGATGATTAGTCGCTCTCAGAGAGTGTATTAACAAAGAAGGAGCAAGCTGTTGCATGTCTAGATCAGGCAAAGTGGCAGCTAGGAGGAGATCAGAATGTTGGTCTGGACTGTGACCAGAATAAAGAAAGAACCTGCATTTACATAGCACCTTTCACAACCTTAGTACATTCCAAACCGCTTCACTGCCAATTAAACACTTTTGAAGCGTAGTCACTGTTGTAATGTAGGAAACACGTCAGCCAATTTGCGCACAGCAAGATTCCACAAACAGCAATGTGATAATGACCAGATCATCTGTTTTAGTGATTTGTATTAAAGAAAGTTCTTTCCTTTTCTTCATCTTTTTGCTTCTATACATTCTTTTATCTGTAAATAAATCTGGACAGTAATTTTAGCCCATACACAGAGGTGTGAGGTGACAGGAGAAGGCATTATACTTCACTCTCCTGTGAGCAAATTACCTTGGGGCTAATTGTTAGACCTAGCTACGTTAACTCAAACAAGGCAGAGGATAAAGATAAAAACAGGAAATGCTGGAAACACTCTGCAGGTCAGGCAGCATCTGTGGAGAGAGAAACAGAGTTAACATTTCAGTTCGATGCCCTCTCATCAGAACTGGAAGAAGTTAGAGATTTAACAGTTTATAAGCAAGTAGAAAGCCAAGGAAAGGGAGGAGGAGGAGGGGAGGAAAGAACAAAAGGGAAGGTCTGTAATAGGGTGATGTGGAGATGCCGGTGATGGACTGGGGTTGACAATTGTAAACAATTTTACAACACCAAGTTATAGTCCAGCAATTTTATTTTAACTTCACAAGCTTTCGGAGGCTTCCTCCTTCCTCAGGTGAACGATGTGAAAATGAAATCCTTGAAATGAAATCGCATTTATAATTCACAGAACAATGCTTGGTGATAACAGACAGTTTTTTCAACTGCCCGTTGCCAAGGCAATCAGTGTGCAGACAGACAGGTGTTACCTGCAAGGTCTCAGAATATACAAATCACCAAAAAAAAACAACAACAAACAAAAAAAACAGAGATAGAGAGGTAGAAACATAGAAAAGACAGCAACTGACCCGTTATATTAAAAGCAGATAACATTTGTTCGCTGGTGGGGTAACGTGTAGCGTGACATGAACCCAAGATCCCGGTTGAGGCCGTCCTCATGGGTGCGGAACTTGGCTATCAATTTCTGCTCGACGATTTTGCGTTGTCGTGTGTCTCGAAGGCCGCCTTGGAGTACGCTTACCCGAAGGTCGGTGGATGAATGTCCATGACTGCTGAAGTGTTCCCCAACTGGGAGGGAACCCTCCTGTTTGGTGATTGTTGCGCGGTGTCCGTTCATCCGTTGTCGCAGCGTCTGCATGGTCTCGCCAATGTACCATGCTCTGGGGCATCCTTTCCTGCAACGTATGAGGTAGACAACGTTGGCTGAGTCACAGGAGTATGAACCATGCACCTGGTGGGTGGTGTCCTCTCGTGTGATGGTGGTATCTGTGTCGATGATCTGGCATGTCTTGCAGAGGTTACCACGGCAGGGTTGTGTGGTGTCGTGGACGCTGTTCTCTTGAAAGCTAGGTAATTTGCTGCGAACGATGGTCTGTTTGAGGTTGGGTGGCTGTTTAAAGGCGAGTAGTGGAGGTGTGGGGATGGCCATAGCGAGGTGTTCGTCCTCATTGATGACATGTTGAAGGCTGCGGAGAACATGGCGTAGTTTCTCCGCTCCGGGGAAGTACTGGACGACAAAGGGTACTCTGTTGGTTGCGTCCCGTGTTAGTCTCCTGAGGAGGTCTATGCGATTTTTTGCTGTGGCCCGTCGGAACTGTCGATCGATGA
Organism: Heptranchias perlo; assembly: GCF_035084215.1. NCBI lineage: Eukaryota > Metazoa > Chordata > Chondrichthyes > Hexanchiformes > Hexanchidae > Heptranchias > Heptranchias perlo. Next base: position 23,843,453 of record NC_090329.1, read on the forward strand.
GTCGAGCGTCCTATCCCGTTCTTACTAGGGCGTCTTTCAGCGTCTGTAGGTGTCCATCGCGTTCCTCCTCGTCTGAGCAGACCCTGTAATAGGGTGGAGGACAGGAGTGATTAAATGACAAAAGGGTGATGTGCAAGGCAAAAGTGGGTGGTAATGGGTCAAGTAAAGAAACAAAAGAGCTGTAAATGGCAACAGGAGAACCATTAGCAGCAGCTGCTGTCCAAGAGCAGTGGTTATGATCTGAAGTTATTGAAATCAATGTTGGATCCGGAAGGTTGTAAAGTGTCTAATCGAAAGATGAGATGCTGTTCCTCGAGCTTCCATTGAGCCAGCTTCAGTCGCTAGGATACTTGTGGAAACTGTCATTTGGCCATTTATACGAGTAAAGGAGTTGGGAGAAAGCCCAAACTTTAACAGGAACTTTTTGGACCGTCCCGAGTCGTGGTTACACAGTTCAACCTCTGGATTATACGGCAAAACTTGATTTCAACGCAGCGCCGAGTTAGGGTGGAGGGAAAGTGAGTAGAACAGATTTCTCATGGCTCAAGAGGAGCAAGAGAGGAAAATTCAAAAGAACATAGGCCACATTAATGCTGATAAAATAGTGAGAGATAAGAAAATGAGAGAGGTCGTAGGCTAAAAGAGGAGTGGGATCACTTATTTCACTGTAAGCTATGTCTGGCATTAAAGTGAAACCTCCTGTCTGAACTAATCCTGTAGTATAACTGAGTCTGATTCCAGTACAGAATGTGACCTGGAGTCTGTCCATCTGTTGTGCCCCCAAGGCAGGTCCTAACTCAAGTCTTGCACATGAGATTCTTGAGCCACTTAGAGTAGCTGAGATAGTTTCCCATTGCCTTCTTCACCATTTTTATCTTCAGATTATCTTCTCTTTGGGCTGCAAACAAGGATAAAGAGCCCCACCTACCCATTTTAGGATGGGGGGCCACCCACACCCATCGGGCCCAAGTCCCCCCTCCCCCGGTGGACACCCACGCAGTATTTAGAGCTAGAGCTCAGGTCTCTCACTCACTGTCTGGAGTGGGGCTCAAACCCAACTCTTCTGACTCAAAGGCATAAACATTACCCCTGAGTCACTCCATCTGGATGAAGTCCCTCACTGAATGTCACCCCAGTATTTAGAGACCATATTCTAGTCTCTACACTCTAGGGCTGTCTGAAGTGGGGCTTGAACCCGTGACCTCCTGACTAAGAGACAGGAATGCTACCACTAAACCAAAGGCACACTCCTTGACTTGGGAACACTGATTGATGATCTATTTTCTGTGTCTCAGTAAATAGCTCTTGTTTTATCCAACTGTGTGTAGCGCTCTATCCAAACTTGCCAATGTCCTGGGAGTCAGGATTTGTGAGAGGCTGACTATGAGGCCCTGAGGTTGCCTGTTATATGACAGAAGAAAAGCTAACCATTGTGATTAAATGTTTTCTAACTCTGCCATCTGCAGTGTTAAACATCCTCCGTTCCCAATCCCAGCATGAGTCGCATCTCCCGTCTACAGTCCCAATGCAGCAAGTCATGATCATCCAGTGCTGGAACTCGTGTTCATTCTCCATATTCTTCGTAGCCTGACCTCTCTCCCTTTCTCAAAAGCTTCAATAACATTTTGAATTTAAAAAAATACAATCTTCAAACATGCAAATTGTGATACTTATCAGGGTGCCAATCACCTCAGATAAAAAGGTTAAAATGACATTAAAAGTAAAAGATCCAATGAAAGGAATGTTATGAGTGTAAACATGATAATGTGAACAGGATATTACAGGCGACAAACCTGTTAACAACCACAGGAGCATTACCAAAAACAACAACAACTTGCATTTATATAGTGCCTTTAAGGAGCTTCACAGGAGTGTAATCAGACCTAAGGCGATATTAGGACAGGTGACCAAAAGCTTGGTCAAAGAGTTGGGTTTTAAGGACCGTCTTAAGGGAGGAGAGGGAGGTAGAGAAACGGAGCGGTTTAGGGAGGGATTTCCAGATCTTTGGGCCTAGGCAGCTGAAGGGCCTAGGCCCGCCAATGGTGGAGTGAAGGAAATCGGGAATGCACAAAAGGCCAGAATTGGACGAGTGTAGAGATCTCGGAGGGTTGTAGGGCTGGAGGAGGTTACAGTGATAGGGAGGGGAGCGAGACCGTGGAGGGATTTGAACACAAGGTTGGGAATTTTAAAATCGAGGCATTGGTGGACCGGGAACCAATGTAGGATCAGATAAAAGCACTTAATGGAGAGAGGTGCCATTGCTGATATATTATCGGTCAGTGTCTTCATCAGATATTTGGTTGAAATTTGAAACTGAAACAATCAATGAAACGAGATCTTCTCAGGAAATGCAGATGTGCTCAGGAAATGCAGATATGCAGAGGAAGTTACACGTTTTTATATAACAAACTTTATTTTGAGAAGCTACTCATACAAATGAACAAATTACAAATCCAAACAGGAAAGCAGTCAAGCAGTTATTAGTCGAGGTGTAATGATTTTTTTTAATAAAAACTTTTAAAAGGAAAAATCTTATGTTGGTTTCCATACTGATGCAGTAGTGCCACATAATCTTAGCAAAGCAGCATAGTGGTGTATAGCTGTATAGTAGTATATAAAAGTACTCTTTTATACATCAAGATCAGGGCAGTTATGAGAGGAGGGATAGCTAGACACATATGCACAAGGCATATCCTTTACCTTTCCTGGGAGTGTTGTTGGGTTGGATCAATTCTTGCACAGCTGGGAACAGGGATATTGTGTTCTCATTGTCTGCCTGGCATCAGTCAGTCCCTCACTCTGCAGGGATGTGTTGTGTTTATAAGAGGGAACTTATGCATGCTTCCAGAATGGAGGCCATTGTCATTTCCCATATTATGTGGCTCAGTCGGTGTCACTCTCACCTCTGAATCAGAAGGTCATGGGTTCAAGTCCCACTCCAGAGACTTGAGCACATAATCTAGACTGACATTCCCAGTTCAGTACTGAGGGAGCATTGCACCGTCGGAGTTGCTGTCTTTCGGATGACACGTTAAACCGAGGCCCTGTCTGCCCTCTCAGTTGGACGCAAAAAATCCCATGCCTCTATTTAAAGAAGAGCAGGGGAGTTCTCCCCGGTGTCCTGGCCAATATTTATCCCTCAACCAACATCACTAAAAAAAACACATTATCTGGTCATAATCTCATTGTGGGAACTTGCTGTGCGCAAATTGGCTGCCGCGTTTCCTACATTATAACAGTGACTACACTTCAAAAAAGTACTTCATTGGCTGTAAAGCACTTTGGGACGTCCTGTGGTTGTGAAAGGTGCTATAGAAATGCAAGATCTTTCTATTTTCTTCAAGGATCAGGTCACAGGCAAGGAACACCAAACAGGCGCTGAGTAAAATCAGCATGTGCTGTGTGAGCACTGCCTCACAGAGTGAATCAGTCAGCACTCCTACATCACCAACAGCCCTCTCCTTTTAAACAATGTAAGTATTTTTCCTGTATTTTCATATTAATTTTCTGATTTTTTTTCCGGCACACTCGACAGTGACAACAAGAAAAGTGTGATAAATTGTGGCAAAAGCGTAACCGTCACACCTGTTCTGGTTACACTGCTGTACCTGATTGACCCTGACAGAGGTCTTTAAGATTATGAAAGGGTTCGATAGGGTAGACATAGAGAAGATGTTTCCACTTGTGGGAGAGACCAAAACCAGGGGTCATAAACATAAGATAGTCACTGATAATTCCAATAAGGAATTCAGGAGAAACTTTTTTACCCAGAGAGTGGTTGGAATGTGGAACTCGCTACCACAAGGAGTAGTTGAGGTGAATAATATAGATGCATTTAAGGGGAAGCTGGATAAACACATGAGGGAAAAAGGAATAGAAGCATGTTGGGGTGCAAGAACTATAGAGTATTGATAATGGGGGACTTCAACTGTCCTAATATAGACTGGGATAGTAATAGTTTAAAGGGGAAGGAGGGGGAGGGATTTCTGAAGTGTGTTCAGGAGAACTTTCTTGATCAGTATGTTTTTGGCCCAACGAGGAAGGAGGCATTGCTGGATCTGGTTCTGGGGAATGAAGTGGGTCAAGTGGAGCAAGCGTCAGTAGGGGAACATTTAGGGAACAGTGATCATAGTATCAAAGTTTAGATTAGTTATGGAAAAGGACAAGGAGCAATCTAGAGTAAAAATATTTAATTGGAGGACGGCCAATTTCAGTGGGTTGAGAATGGATCTGGTCCGGGTAAATTGGAATGAAAGATTGGCAGGTAAAACTGTAATTGAACAATGGGCGGCCTTTAAAGAGGAGATGCACCAGCCACATAAATATTGTGGCTACAAGAGCAGGTCAGAGGCTGGGTATTCTGCGGCGAGTGACTCACCTCCTGACTCCCCAAAGCCTTTCCACCATCTACAAGGCACAAGTCAGGAGTGTGATGGAATACTCTCCACTTGCCTGGATGAGTGCAGCTCCAACAACACTCAAGAAGCTCGACACCATCCAGGACAAAGCAGCCCGCTTGATTGGCACCCCATCCACCACCCTAAACATTCACTCCCTTCACCACCGGCGCACTGTGGCTGCAGTGTGTACCACCCACAGGATGCACTGCAGCAACTCACCAAGGCTTCTTCGACAGCACCTCCCAAACCCCCTAGAAGGACAAGGGCAGCAGGCACATGGGAACAACACCACCTGCACGTTCCCCTCCAAGTCACACACTATCCCGACTTGGAAATATATCGCCGTTCCTTCATCGTCGCTGGGTCAAAATCCTGGAACTCCCTACCAAACAGGACTGTGGGAGAACCTTCACCACATGGACTGCAACAGTTCAAGAAGGCGGCTCACCACCACCTTCTCGAGGGCAATTAGGGATGGGCAATAAATGCCGGCCTTGCCAGCGACGCCCACATCCCATGAACGAATAAAAAAAATGGTTCGGGTACAGTTTAGGTAGATTCCCACGAGGGAGAAAGGTAGGGCAACCAAAGTTAGAGCTCCCTGGATGACAAAAGAGATGGAGAGTCAGATGAAGCAGAAAAAGGGGGCGTATGACAGACGTCAGGTTGATAATACAAGTGAGAACCAGGCTGAGTACAGAAAGTACAGAGGAGAAGTGAAAAAGGAAATAAGAGGGGCAAAGAGAGAATATGAGAATAGACAGATGGCTAAACTAAAAGGGAATCCAAAAGTCTTCTATAGGCATGTAAACAGGCAGTAAGTGGAGGGGTGGGGCCGATTAGGGACCAAAAATTAGATCTACTCACGAAGGCAGAGGGCATGGCCGAGGTACTAAATGAGTACTTTGCATCTGTCTTTACCAAGGAATAAGATGCTACCAAAGTCACAGTAAAAGAGGAGGTAGTTGAGATAATGGATGGGCTAAAAATTGATAGAGAGGAGGTACTAGAAAAGGCTGGTTGTACTTAAAGTAGATAAGTCACCCGGTCCAGATGGGATGCATCCTCGGTTGCTGAGGGAAGTAAGGGTGGAAATTTCAGAGGTGCTGGCCATAATCTTCCAAACATCTGTAGATACAGGGGTGGTGCCAGAGGACTGGAGAATTGCAAATTTTACACCTTTGTTCAAAAAAGGGTGTAAGGATAAACCCAGCAACTACAGGCCAGTTAGTTTAACCTCAGTGGTGGGGAAGCTTTTGGAAATGATAATCCAGGACAGAATTAATAGTCACTTGGACAAATATGGATTAATAAAGGAAAGCCAGCACGGATTTGTTAAAGGCAAATTGTGTTTAACTAACTTGATTGAGTTTTTTGATGAGGTAACAGGGGGGGTTGATGAGGGCAATGCGGTTGATGTTGTGTGAATAGACTTTCAAAAGGCGTTTGATTAGCGCTACATAATAGGCTTGTCAGCAAAATTGAAGCCCATGGAATAAAAGAGGCAGTGGCAGCATGGATACGAAATTGTCTAAGTGACAGGAAACAGAGAGTAATGGTGAACAGTTGTTTTTCAGACTGGAGGGAGGTATACAGTGGTGTTCCCCAGGGGTCGGTACTGGGACCATTGCTTTTCTTGATATATATTAATAACTTGGACTTGGGTGTACAGGGCACAAATTTCCAAATTTGCAGATGACACAAAATTTGGAAGTGTAGTAAATAGTAAGGAGGATAATGATAGACTTCAAGAGGACACAGACAGGCTGGTGGAATGGGTGGACTCGTGGCAGATTAAATTTAACACAGAGAAGTGTGAAGAGATACATTTAGGCAGGAAGAACGAGGAGAGGCAATATAAATTAAATGGTACAACTCTAAAAGGGGTTCAGGAACAGAGAGATCTGGGAGTATATGTGCACAAATCTTTGAAGGTGGCAGGGCAGGTTGACAAAGCGGTTAAAAAAGCATACGGGATCCTGGGCTTTATGAATAGAGGCATAGAGTACAAAAGCAAGGAAGTTATGTTGAATCTTTATAAAACTCTGATTTGGCCACAACTGGAGTATTGTGTCCAATTCTGGGCACCGCACTTTAGGAAGGATGTGAAGGCCTTAGAGAGGTTGCAGAAAAGATTTACTAGAATGATTCCAGGGATGAGGGACTTCAGCCACGTGGATAAACTGGAGAAGCTGGGGTTGTTCTCCTTAGAGCAGAGAAGGTTGAGAGGATATTTGATAGAGGTGTTCAAAATCATGATGGGTTTAAATAAAGTAAATAAAGGGAAATTGTTCCCATTGGCAGAAGGGTTGAGAACCAGAGGGCACAGATTTAAGATGATTAGCAAAAGATCCAAAGGTGACACAAGGAAAATTTTTTTTACGCAGAGTAGTAATGAACTGGAATGCACTGCCCGAGGGGGTGGTGGAAGCAGAGTCAATTATGGCTTTCAAAAAGGAATTGAATAAATACTTGAAGGGAAAAAATTTGAATAGGAGGAATATAAAATAATCTTTGGGGGGAATGGGGTTACAGGAGAGAGTGTCAGCAACAGGGACCGAATGTCCTCCTCCTGTGCTGTAATTTCTATCAGTCTATGAAAACTCTCCTTTATTGAGCCCAAACCCAGGGAGTAGTTTCGAAATGTTGGTGCTGAGCTGAATTTAGGACGATATGCCCTGTGAGAAGTGCCCCAAACACCAAGCCCACTGCCCTTTGTGCGCTCTCTCAGTTTGGTTCAGGTCAGTGTGTGTCAGCCGGTTTTGACGTGTGAAGTCCAAGCACAGATCGGCCCTGACTGAGGCTCCCAGTTCAGAGTTGTCTCCTTCACACAGAACCGGAGTCTAAACTGGAGTCCAATGAGATAGGGAGAGAAATCGGGCCTGCTAAAAGTGACATCAAATGTGGAGCCTGACCGCACCTCGTGCACTGCAGGGGGATTCTGGCTCTGGTTTCAGGGTGAATATTAGCAGGTTATAGGATTACTACTAGTTAAAGGATATCGGGGCATTACACCTATTACTACCAGTTATATACAGATTATCAATGAGTTATTGTATTACTGTTGGTTATGAGGGGAATCTGAGTGTTACCAATATTACTATTAGTTATCATTGCAATTTCAGTGAGTTACAATTAGTTAGCAAAACAAAAGCAAAATGCTGCGTTTGCTGGAAATCTGAAATAAAAACAGAAAATGCTGGAGAAGCTCAGCAGGTCAGGCAGCATCTGTGGAGAAAGAAACAGAGTTAACATTTCAGGTCGAAGACCTTTCGTCGGAACTCTGATGAACGTTGACTCTGTCACGTGGGACAAGGCTATGGAGGGATTTGAAAATGTGGACAGGGTTTTTAATATCAGTGCATTGGGGTAATTGGGAGCCAGTGTAGGTCGACAAGGATTGGGGTAATGGGTGAGCAGGACTTAGTGTGGGACAGGAGAGAGGCAACTGAGCTTTGGACAAGTTGGAGTTTAAGGCAGTTACTCTGAGGTTATCCCTTAGTCAGAAAATGGGATTTGCTTGAATTGGATTCTGTCAATGAACAGTGGGTCTGGGGCACTCTGTGCAAATGACATGGACTTGGCTCGTGTCTGTAGTGTTAGATTTTTAAAATAAATTATTATCTAATCAGCAACATCATACATGGGTGGTTTAGTCAGTGCTCAGGAAATCCACTCTAAGCTGATTGAAATGTAAATGTGACTTTAACTGCCTGTCGCTTTATCCTGTTTGTAGCTCGATGTGTCCCTCTGGTGGCAGAAATCAGAAATACACACAGCTGTTGGAGTGGAAGTTTTAGACCAGGTCAACTCAACTCCCAACTCTGGATCATCTTTGACTCCCATAGATTTTGAGCTTGGCTGCTGCAGTTTTTAGTGCTGTCAGCTCTAGTAGTCCTGTTTATTATTAAAGCGGTGGCTTTATTGGACTTTGCGCACAAGTTCCATGACAATATGTGGGAATTGTAAACAATTTTACAACACCAAGTTATAGTCCAGCAATTTTATTTTAAATTCACAAGCTTTCGGAGGCTTCCTCCTTCGTCAGGTAAATGTTCAGGAGCTCCTTGAAGCCTACGCATTTATACATCACAGAACAATACATGGTGTTTACAGACTGCCCCTGCAACTGCCCGTTGCCAAGGCAATCACCGTGTTCAGACAGAGAGGTGTCACCTGCAGAACCCCCGAATACACATTCAACAAAAAAACAAACAGGAAAAAAAAACAGAGAGAGGCAGAAACATCCGGAAGGCAGAGAAAGCCAGCAAATGACCCATTATATTAAAAACAGATAACATTTGTTCGCTGGTGGGGTAACGTGTAGCGTGACATGAACCCAAGATCCCGGTTGAGGCCGTCCTCATGGGTGCGGAACTTGGCTATCAATTTCTGCTCGACGATTTTGCGTTGTCGTGTGTCTCGAAGGCCGCCTTGGAGTACGCTTACCCGAAGGTCGGTGGATGAATGTCCATGACTGCTGAAGTGTTCCCCGACTGGGAGGGAACCCTCCTGTTTGGCGATTGTTGCGCGGTGTCCGTTCATCCGTTGTCGCAGCGTCTGCATGGTCTCGCCAATGTACCATGCTCTGGGGCATCCTTTCCTGCAACGTATGAGGTAGACAACGTTGGCCGAGTCACAGGAGTATGAACCATGCACCTGGTGGGTGGTGTCCTCTCGTGTGATGGTGGTATCTGTGTCGATGATCTGGCATGTCTTGCAGAGGTTACCGTGGCAGGGTTGTGTGGTGTCGTGGACGCTGTTCTCTTGAAAGCTAGGTAATTTGCTGCGAACGATGGTCTGTTTGAGGTTGGGTGGCTGTTTAAAGGCGAGTAGTGGAGGTGTGGGGATGGCCATAGCGAAGTGTTTGTCCTCATTGATGACATGTTGAAGGCTGCGGAGAACATGGCGTAGTTTCTCCGCTCCGGGGAAGTACTGGACGACAAAGGGTACTCTGTTGGTTGCGTCCCGTGTTGGTCTCCTGAGGAGGTCTATGCGATTTTTTGCTGTGGCCCGTCGGAACTGTCGATCGATGAGTCGAGCGTCATATCCCGTTCTTACTAGTTCATACTCCTGTGACTCGGCCAACGTTGTCTACCTCATACGTTGCAGGAAAGGATGCCCCAGAGCATGGTACATTGGCGAGACCATGCAGACGCTGCGACAACGGATGAACGGACACCGCGCAACAATCGCCAAACAGGAGGGTTCCCTCCCAGTCGGGGAACACTTCAGCAGTCATGGACATTCATCCACCGACCTTCGGGTAAGCGTACTCCAAGGCGGCCTTCGAGACACACGACAACGCAAAATCGTCGAGCAGAAATTGATAGCCAAGTTCCGCAACCGGGATCTTGGGTTCATGTCACGCTACACGTTACCCCACCAGCGAACAAATGTTATCTGTTTTTAATATAATGGGTCATTTGCTGGCTTTCTTTGCCTTCCGGATGTTTCTGCCTCTCTCTGTTTTTTTTTCCTGTTTGTTTTTTTGTTGAATGTGTATTCGGGGGTTCTGCAGGTGACACCTCTCTGTCTGAACACGGTGATTGCCTTGGCAACGGGCAGTTGCAGGGGCAGTCTGTAAACACCATGTATTGTTCTGTGATGTATAAATGCGTAGGCTTCAAGGAGCTCCTGAACATTTACCTGACGAAGGAGGAAGCCTCCGAAAGCTTGTGAATTTAAAATAAAATTGCTGGACTATAACTTGGTGTTGTAAAATTGTTTACAATTGTCAACCCCAGTCCATCACCGGCATCTCCACAATATGTGGAGAGACTAGAGATTTGGGGTTGTTCTCTTTAGAGCAGAGAAGGTTAAGAGGAGATTTGATAAAATTATGAAGAGTTGTGATAGAGTAAATAAGGAGAAACCATTTCCAGTGGCAGAAGGGTCGGTAACCAGAGGACACAGATTTAAGGTAATCGGCAAAAGAACCGGGGGGAGATGAGGAGAATTTTTTTTATGCAGAGAGTTGTTATGATCTGGAATTCACTGCCTGAAAGGGTGGTGGAAGTAGATTCAATAGTAACTTTCAAAGGGGAATTGGATAAATACTCGAAGGGGAAAAATTTGTAGGGTTTACGGGGAAAGGGCAGGGTATATATAGCATCATTCTATGATTCTGTAATGCACAAGGGCCATGGCACTGCAAATGTACTGAGAGTTGGTTTAGAGTTGATCACTAAATGGCCAGTATATCTATCTGTAACATATTAAAAATTTTGAGTCTGTGTGCACTTCCCTTCAGCTTTTACCATTATATATCCTGTGTCCACATTTATAATAGAAACTGCCCATATAAATTTGTCACACAGTAATTACACCTTCCTGCTGGTGGAGGCGCTGCAGCACCACTTCCTGGCCAAGTGTTGTATTCAGTGGTTACGGTGGGCTGGAGTGTGTCATTGTGGTTTTGACCACTTTGGGTAAAGGACAGTATTACTGCTGCTTCTTGTTTTTCCAGTCCCACTCTGTGGACATGCCGGCATCAGATTACCAGCTGCCGGCTCCAGATTACCACCGGACGGCACCCAGATTACCACCGGACGGCACCCAGATTACCACCAGGCGGCACCTGATTACCACCATACGGCATCTGATTACAACCGGACGGCACCCAGATTACCAGCACACGGCACCAGATTACTACCAGACAGCACCAGATTACCACTGCCGGTTGTGACAAGTAAAGCTTTGCCTTGGGAATTCTGAATTGCCTGTTCATAGAATGATACAGTACAGGAGGCCATTCAGCCCATTGTGCCTGTGCCGGCTCTTTGAAAGAGCTATCCAATTAGTCGCACTCCCCTGCTCTTTCTCCATTGCCCTGCAAATTCTTCATTGTTAAGTATATATCCAATTCCCTTTTGAAAGTTATTATTGAATCTGCTTCCACCGCCCTTTCATGTTGGTAAAATGTACTGAGCGATTGGGAGCGTTGGATTTTAAAAGGGCTGGAAGTGCTTGAAGAATTCGGAGCTGGTTTCTGGAAGTAGTTGTGAATGTGACCTTTGGCCTCAGGCCTTGGGACCCAAGTCCCTGGGGTCAGGTCAGGTCTTAGTTGGATGGGGCGCCGACAGCAGGGGTGGGGAGAGACCTAGGTGCAGTGGGGAGAAGAGGAGGGCAATGATTTAGAATGGTTTCCACAGCAGCGACCTGAGCAGATGCCTGATCACGTGACATTCTGACCACAGGATGCCTGATCATGCCTGATCATGCAGAGCTGCATTATTTAAAATAAATACTCAGCTGTATTTCAAATAATACAGGTTAAATACATAGAATCTACGGCACAGAAACAGGCCATTCAACCCAACAGGCCCATTCTGGTGTTTATGCTCCACACAAGCCTCCTTCCTCCCTTCTTCATCTAACCCTATCAGCATATCCTTCTATTCCTTTCATCTGCATGCATCACATAAAATGTCACGTGATCAGGCATCCTGTGGTCAGAATGTCACATGATCAGGCATCCTGTGGTCAGAATGTCACGTGATCAGGCATCGTGTGGTTATAATGTCACGAGATCAGGCATCGTGTGGTCAGAACATCACATGATCAGGCATCCTGTGGTCAGAATGTCACGAGATCAGGCATCATGTGGTCATAATGTCACGTGATCAGGCATCGTGTGGTCAGAACGACACGTGATCAGGCATCGTGTGGTCAGAACATCACGTGATCAGGCATCCTGTGGTCATAATGTCACGTGATCAGGCATCGTGTGGTCAGAACAACACGTGATCAGGCATCGTGTGGTCAGAACATCACATGATCAGGCATCCTGTGGTCATAATGTCACGTGATCAGGCATCGCGTGGTCAGAACGACACGTGATCAGGCATCATGTGGTCAGAACGACACGTGATCAGGCATCGTGTGGTCATGATGTCATGTGATCAAACCTCCAGGAATGTCTCCAACCAAAGTTGGCAACCCTACTCATAGCCCAAACCTGCTGGGTTTGAATTCTGGAAAGAATTTTAATATCTTTTGCAGAAAATCAAAATGAGACACATCTCTTTCGGGGCATGAGTCCAAGTATTGGCTGGGGAATTTTATTTTTCTCCTGTAAGTTTTTATTTTCAGTGTCTCCCTCTGATAACACATTAAAAAACAGAGCCTGGATTCAAGAAGCACATGGACCAACAGGACCAATAATGCTCGAGACATCTGTTCTAACAGTTCCACTCACTCTTGTTACACGTTGCACACTTGGCACTGGTGCAACACAACCTTTTGCACCACAGTGGTGTAAAAAGTCAAATTAATTATATGTTATTAACCATAAATTAATAATTTGGTAAAAGTCCACATTCCTATGACTGGTCCTCAGCTGACAGTGCAGTGGTATTTAAATATTATTTCATGCTAATCCACAGAAATGAATTCCAATGACAATCTTTAGATTATATAAAGCATTGATGAGACCATATGTGGTGTACTGTATTTATAAAACAAAACAGGAATAAATTTCTGTTTTCCTATCACGGAGTTTTGTACACGTGGCCCGTATATCCAGAATTTCAGCACACACCCTTTTCCCCCAACATTCCCCATCCTCTCAGTGTCAGCCGTGGCTCAATGGGTAGCTTTCTCGCCTCTGAGTCAGAAGGTTGTGGGTTTAAGTCCCACTCCAGAGACTTGAGCACATAATCTAGGCTGACATTCCCAGTGCTGTACTGTTGGAAGGGTCGTCTTTCAGATGGAACGTTAAACCGAGGCCCCATCTGCCCTCTCAGGTGGATGTAAAAGATCCCATGGCCACTATTCAAAGAAGAGCAGGGGAGTTCTCCTGGTGTCCAGGCCAATATTTATCTCTGAACCAACATCACTAAAAAAAAATAGATGATCTTGTCATTATCTGTATGCTGCATCAAACTGAGGGCAACTAGGGATGGCCAATGAATGCCGGTCTTGCCAGTGATGCTCACATCCCAAAAATGAATTTAAAAAAAAAGATGAATGTGTTTTAGTTAGCTGCATATAGTGACACCACAAGTCCCAGCCAGAATGGAGATGATTGGGTAATTCCCCCATCAATCACGCCTGGAGACCGCACTGCTGTAAGTGACTGGGATTGATTTTACACACATAATTTGTATTATGTAACTATCCTCCACTCACTGGAGAAATCACCCTGCTTTTATCAGGAGATGTTGCTGTAGTTTCAGTCATGAGTTCTGTTTGCTGTAGTTCGGAAAGACTCTTTTTAAATAGATTCTGTAGACCGTATGTTGTTTATATGGACTTCCAGAAGACATTCGATAAAGTCCCTCATAAGAGACTGTTAGCTAATGTTGAAGCTCATGGAATTGAGGGCAAATTATTGACCTGGTTAGGAGATTGGCTGAGCGGCAGGAGACAGAGAGTAGGGATAATGGGCAGGTAGCCAAAATTGGCAGGATATGACTAGTGGTGCCCCACAGGGATCTGTGTTGGGGCCTCAACTATTAATTGTATTTATTAACTACTTAGATGATGGGATAGAGGGCCACATATCCAAGTTTGCTGATGACACAAAGATAGGCAGCATTGTAAGCAGCGTAGGTGGAAGCATAAAATTACAGAGATATTAATAGATTAAGTGAATGGGCAAAACTGCGGCAAATGGATTTCAATGTGGGCAACTGTGAGGTCATCCACTTTGGATCTAAAAGGATAGATCAGAGTACTTTCTAAATGGTGAAAAGCTCGAAACTGTGGAGGTCCAAAGAGACTTGGGGTCCATGTACATAGATCATTAAAATGTCATGGACAGGTACAGAAAATAATCAAAAAGCCCTGGTTATACCACACCTGGAGGACTGTGTTCAGTTCTGGGCACCGCACCATAGGAAGGATATATTGGCCTTGGAGGGAGTGCAGTGTAGATTTACTAGAATGATACCTGGACTCCAAGGGTTAAATTATGAGGAGAGATTACACAAACTAGGGTTGCATTCCCTGGAACTTAGAAGATTAAGGGGTGATTTGAACGAAGTTTTCAAGATATTAAGGGGAACTGTTAGGGTAAATAGAGAGAAACTATTTCCACTGGTTGGGGATTCTAGGACTAGGGTACATGGCCTAAAAATTAGAGCCAGGACTTTCAGGAGTGAAGTTAGGAAACACTTCTACACGCAAAGGGTGGTAGAAGTTTGGAACGCTCCTCCACAAACGGCAGTTGATGCGAGCTCAACTGTTAATTTTAAATCTGAGATTGATAGATTTTTGTTAACCAAAGGTATTAAGGGATATGGGGCTAAGGCGGGTATATGGAGTTAGGTCACAGATCAGCCATGATCTCATTGAATGGCGGAACAGGTTCGAGGGGCTAAATGGCCACCTCCTGTTCCTATGTTGTAGTGCGCTGCTTAAATAGACTCTGTTTGCTGGGTAAATAGACTGTTTGCTGTGAGTCCGGCCTCCAACCATTGGCTGACACACTGGTGTCATTAGGCACACTGGGCCTATGGATGGGCACCCAGATGTTTAAACACATAAACCAGTTCCCACACCAGTTATAGGATCTCAATTGCAATTTTCGTGGAGAAATGGGTGGACATTGTCAGCATCTGTCACACCCACTTTCTTCAGGCATTGAGAGGTCTAACTAGCTGGAGGGTTCTCCGAAAAAATAGTTTTTTTTGGGGGTGTTTAAAAAAAAGATTATTGTGGGTTGAAGGAGTGCAGGAAAGTGCTCCTCCAGGTCCAGCAAAAATCTTCCGGCCCGTTCTCACCCACTTGATGTTAAATTCTGATCAACAATACAATGTCGCAGCACGAATTACAGAGAACACCATTAACAGACAATGTTGCCACCCTGATCAATTCAAACCTTAACCGGTGACAATGTGTTCCTCAGTGTTACAAGAAGAATTGTGGGCTGTTCAAACACCAGAACATTATCTGGAGAAACATATCATCTGTAACAAAATGTTTGCTTTGTCAGCACAAAAGTATTTGTTCCCAATATATATATGGCAGATAATGAAAACTGAAAAGTACGTCAAAATCTAATTTAATTTCTTCCCAGAAAAATCGGAGTCAAAATAGATTGGTTGTTTTATTTTTGTTTACAATATTTATTATATTTGGCTTTCTTTTTCCGCAGGGATTTACTTCTCAGGATCATTGTCCTTACAACAGTCTTGTTATCGGTTCCTCATGGAAACATGGGCACAGACACGTAGGCACCACAGGCCTTGCAATGTAAAATTTAAACCACATCGCAGCAAACACACTGCATAGTTAGCAGTCGTGGTCCAACTAACAGGCCTTCATGCTGAGTGATTGTTCAGCAAATGTGAACTAAAACAGCCTGTGATAAGGGTTGCCAACTCTGGTTGGACGTATTCTTGGAGGTTTCATCACATGACCTCCCGCCCCCAACCGTCCTGCCACTTCCCACTCTCCCGCCATTGGTCGCCCAACATTTCCATATTTGAAACGCCCTGCCCCCACACTCCCGCCATTGGTTGCGCGACATCTCCATCCTCGCGACGTCCCCCCTCCACATTCCTGCCATTGATCGCCCAACGTGTCCACATGTCCATCCTCGCGACGTCCCCCCTCCACATTCCTGCCATTGATCGCCCAACGTGTCCACATGTCCATCCTGGCGACGTCCCCCCTCCACATTCCTGCCATTGATCGCCCAACGTGTCCACATCTCCATCCTCGCGACGTCCCCCCTCCACATTCCTGCCATTGATCGCCCAACGTGTCCACATCTCCATCCTCGCGACGTCCCCCCTCCACATTCCTGCCATTGATCGCCCAACGTGTCCACATCTCCATCCTCGCGACGTCCCCCCTCCACATTCCTGCCATTGATCGCCCAACGTGTCCACATCTCCATCCTCGCGACGTCCCCCCTCCACATTCCTGCCATTGATCGCCCAACGTGTCCACATCTCCATCCTCGCGACGTCCCCCCTCCACATTCCTGCCATTGATCGCCCAACGTGTCCACATCTCCATCCTCGCGACGTCCCCCCTCCACATTCCTGCCATTGATCGCCCAACGTGTCCACATCTCCATCCTCGCGACGTCCCCCCTCCACATTCCTGCCATTGATCGCCCAACGTGTCCACATCTCCATCCTCGCGACGTCCCCCCTCCACATTCCTGCCATTGATCGCCCAACGTGTCCACATGTCCATCCTCGCGACGTCCCCCCTCCACATTCCTGCCATTGATCGCCCAACGTGTCCACATGTCCATCCTCGCGACGTCCCCCCTCCACATTCCTGCCATTGATCGCCCAACGTGTCCACATCTCCATCCTCGCGACGTCCCCCCTCCACATTCCTGCCATTGATCGCCCAACGTGTCCACATGTCCATCCTGGCGACGCCCCCCCCCCAGGCTCCTGCTATTGGTCCTAGTCACGTTGGTCCTGGTCACGTCCGTCCTGGCAACCCCCCCCCCCCACCCCAACCACCCAACCACCCCACTATTGGTGGCCAGACACATCCATCCTGGTAACATCCCGCCTTCCCACAGCCTTTGGAAAGCGAACAGACTCTTCGTTACCTGATTGACTGACAAATCAAAATTCACCCAAACAATCTTTATTCCCATCTCCAGTATTTTTATAATAAGTAAACGTATTGAAACAAAGTTAAAAAAAGCACCATTTATTTTATAGTCTCTACGATTTTCTCTCCCGGGTGTTTTTTGATCCCAGCAGTGTCCTGGAGATTAATCTTTAATTCCTGGAGACTCCAGGACAATCCTGGAGGGTTGGGAACCCCTCGTCTGTGTGAAAATTGATTCAGGCAGGCACAAGGTCCCCACCAGATTCTCCTCTGCCAGTCGCCCGGTTTTGAGATGAGTTGGAAATCCCTCCCACTTCGATTGTACAGCTGGGCTGCACTTCAAACGTGGCTTAAATCAGAGCAAAAATTAGACAATGAGCAGCAACAAAAAAAAACAAATTCAAAATAAGACTTTCCCTGGTTATGGATTTCTGGGAGAACCCTGTTCCTCTCCACATATCCAGGATTGTCCTGGAATCTCCAGGAATTGAAGATTGATCTCCAGGATGCTGCTGGGAGCAAAAACTCAGGAGAAAAATCATAGAGTAGAGGCGTTAAACAAAATTGTGCACTTTTCATTTTCTTTTATTAGTTGTAAAAATATTAGAGATGGGGGAAAAGAGGCTGCTTTCCGATTGGCCGCGAGAAGGCAATGCGCCCGGAAGATGGACCAATCGCGGTGGGAGGCCGGGGTCATGTGATGAAACCTCCAGGACTATGGCCAACCAGAGTTGGCAACCCCTACACATAACACATAATGTGGAATAGAAAACGCTAGAAATACACAGCAGCATTTTAAGGAGAAATGTCATGTGAATGTTTTGGGTGCAGACCCTCCATCAGAAGACCCCTCACAACGGAATAACCTACAGTTTGGGCTCACACGTGAAGACTGGTCACTCGAGTGACCCACTAGAGGGCGACTGGTGTCCATGGGATTATACAGCTGAATCAGTAAGAGCCTTAAAGGCAGAAAAATCTGATAAAGAAAACAGCATATACAAGGATGAGACCTAAAAACTACTCATTTGATCTTCCCTTGCCATTTCTTTTCCCCTTGAATTTAAAATTCTCATCCTTGTTTTCAAATCTCTCCACGGCCTCTGTAACTTCCTCCAGTCCTACAACCCTCTGAGATCTCTGTGCTCCTCCAATTCTGGCTTATTGCGTATCCCCGATTTTCATCGCTCCACCATTGGCGGCCGTGCCTTCAGCTGCCTAGGCCCTAAGCTCTGGAATTCCCTCCCTAAACCTCTCCGACTCTCTACCTCTCTCTCCTCCTTTGTGATGCTCCTTAAACACTACCTCTTTCACCAAGCTTTTGGTCACCTGTCCTAATAGCTCCTTATGTGGCTCGGTGTCAATTTTTGTCTGATAACGCTCCTGTGAAGTCCCTTGGAATGTTTTTCTGCATTAAAGGTGCTGTATAAATGCAAGTTGTTGGTGGGTTAGATTCAATCATGTCGGCGTGTTCTACAAATCACATCAGTCTGCAGTTACGAAGGATGAATTGAAAAATTGAAGAGCCAGTGAGCTGCATAGGAAGGAGCTTCAGAGCAAACCGCTACTAATCCCAACAAACCATAAACCCATCTTAGAGAGGCACTGAGCCAAGCAGTTATGAAGGTTGAGCCAGAACAAGCCAGGATGCAGGAAGATGAGAATAATCAGGAAAGGAGGGGTGACCTGATAGAGGTCTTTAAGATTATAAAGGGGTTTGATGGGGGGGGGGGGAATAGAGATGTTTCCATTTGTGGTGGGGGGGGTCCAAAACTGGGGGCCATAGATATAAGATAGTCACTAATAAATCCAATAGGGAATTCAGGAGAATCTTCTTTACCCAGAGAGTGGTGAGAATGTGGAACTCGCTACCACAAGGAGTAGTTGTGGCGAATCACATAGATGCATTTAAGGGGAAGCTAGATAAACACATGAGGGAGAAAGGAATGGAAGGTTATGCTGATAGGATGAGATGAAGTAGGGAAGGAGGAGACGGGTGCAGCATAAACACCAGCATGGTGTTTCTGTGATGTTAATTCTATGTAATTCTACATAATGTGAATGTGAGAGGCCACTCCTGCTGAAAGGAGCGAGAGAGAAAGAGAGAGAGAGAGAGTGTGTAGAGGGCGATGGCGCTGACTGGAGAAAAGTTGTGGTAGCTACGACCTGGAGTAAGCAGTGCAACGATGGATAGGTTGTGATCTTCCAAAATTCCTTAGATTCTAGAACGGTCCCAATGGATTGGAAGGTAGTAAATGTGACCCCGTTATTCAAGAAAGGAGGGAAGAGAGAAAACAGGGAACTGCAGGCCGGTTAGCCTGACATCAGTCGTCGGGAAAATGCTGGAATCCATTATTAAGATAAAGTGGTAACAGGGCACTTAGAAAATCAAGATTAGGCAGAGTCAACATGGTTTTATGAAAGGGAAATAGTGTTTGACAAATGTATTAGAGTTTTTTGAGGATGTAACTAGCAGGGTAGATAAAGGGGAACCAGTGGATGTAGTATATTTGAATTTTCAAAAGGCATTCGATAAGGTGCCACATAAAAGGTTGCTACACAAGATAAGGGCTCATGGGGTTGGAGGTAATATATCAGCATGGATAGAGGATTGGTTAACGGACAGAAAACCGAGAGTAGGAATAAACGGGTCATTTTCAGGTTGGCAGGTTGTAACTAGTGGGGTGCCGTAGGGATCGGTGCTTGGGCCTCAGCTATTTACAATCTATATTAATGACTTACATGAAGGAACCGAGTGTAATGTACCCAAGTTTACTGATGATATAAAACTAGGTGGTAGATATAAAACTAGAAAGTAAGCTGTGAAGTGGACACAAAGAGTCAACAAAGGGATATAGACAGGTTAAGTGAGTGGGCAAGAAGGTGGCAGATGGAGTATAATGTGTGGAAATGTGAGGTTATTCACTTTGGTAGGAAGAATAGAAAAACAGAATATTTTTTAAATGTTGAGAAACTATTAAATGTTGGTGTTCAGAGAGATCTAGGTGTCCTTGTACAAGAAACACAAAAAGTTAGAGCATGCAGGTACATCAAGCAATTAGGAAGGCAAAAGACGCGTTGGCCTTTATTGCAAGGGGGTTGGAGTACTAGAGTAAGGAAGTCTTACTACAATTGTACAGGGCTTTGGTGAGACCTCACCTGGACTACTGTGCACAGTTTTGGTCTCCTTATCTAAGGAAGGATATACTTGCATTAGAGGCGGTGCAACAAAGGTTCACTAGATTGATTCCTGGGATGAGAGGGTTGTCCTACGAGGAAAGATTGAGTAGAATGGGTCTATATTCTCTCGAGTTTAGAAGAATGAGAGGTGATCTCGTTGAAACATATAAGATTCTGAGGGGGCTTGACAGGGTAGATGTTGAGGGGTTGTTTCCCCTGGCTGGAGAGTCTAGAACTAGGGGACATAAATCTCAGGATAAGGGGTCAGCCATTTAAGACTAAGATGAGGAGGAATTTCTTCACTGAGGGTGGTGAATCTTTGGAATTCTCTACCCCAGAGGGCTGTGGATCTGAGTCATTGAGTATATTCAAGATTGAGACTGATAGATTTTTGCACTCTAAGGGAATCAAGGGATACGGGGATCGGACAGGAAAGTGGAGTTGAGGTTGAAGATTAGCCAAGATCTTATTGAATGGCAGAGCAGGCTCGAGGGACAGTATGGCCTATTCCTGCTCCTATTTCTTATGTTCAACTGTTTATAGGGAAACGCGAGACAGGAAGAGTAAGAACAGGGTCAGGTTCGTTGTTTTGTCGCCACAGCTGGAGTCGCTCACAGCAGCAGTAATTACATGGAAAAGCAAGTCTAGCTGGAAGTGAACCATGGTACAATGATTGAAGCAAGGCAATCGCCATCAACTGTTTCAAAAGAAAGGAAAAACCAATGAGTAAAGTCCATCAGAATGTAGTGTAGCTATGACTGGGGTGTGAATTGATGATTTGCTGCATCATTACACAACAGATTACAACAGAACTGCAGCCAGAGAGACTAAACTATTCTACTGAGTGTTCAGGAATATTTATATCTTACTATTTTTAAATTGAATGAAGCCTAAACAAAAATGCAGGGTCAATGTGTTTTTGGAACAGAGTATGGGAAATGTCCGTTTTACAACTTAGAATAGTTCAGACGTACTTAGTGACTCAGCAATCTCTATCTCATCGAACCTCATTAGCATTCCAGCTCCGGAGCATGTTGTACCATCTGTTTTTTTTTTGTTCAGCCCCCCTGACCCTGTTCCGCCATTCAATTAGATCATGGCTGGTCTAACTCCATCGACCCGCCTTGGTTCTGTAACCTTTAATACCCTTTGCCTAACAAAAATCTTTCAATCTCAGTTTTGAAATTTTTAATTGACCCCCAGCCTCAACAGCTTTTTGGGGGAGAGAGTTCCAGATTTCCACTACCCTTTGTGTGAAGAAGGGCTTCCTGACATCACCCCTGAACGGCCTAGCTCTAATTTTAAGATTATGCCCCCTTGTTCTGGACTCCCCCACCAGAGGAAATAGTTTCTATCTATCCTATCAAATCCTTTAATCATCTGAAACACCTCAATTCGATGACCCCATAATCTTCTAAACTCGACGGAATACAAGCCTGGTCTGTGCAAACTGACTTCATAATGTAACTCTTTTAGAATATCCAGGGAGATAGGAAAATTGTGCCAATCATTCAAAAATCCATACAATGGAATAAACCAGTTCTTTCATATTAATGGGACAATTGAATAAACCAATCTCATCACTTGTATAAATAAAATCAGTAATTTAAACTTTGCTACGTTACTCACCCTATCGGAGTATCTTAACCTGAGATGGCTTCTCATGTGTTGCCCACATCTGTCACGTTCTTGTTGTGAAATTACCTGGAAAATCGTTCTTCATTCTCTGGTAGTGAGTGACGACAATGTTTTACACCTGTAACGCAATACTGCTGCAAAGCGCCTACTATGTTGGGGGGGGTGGGGGTTTAGAAGGGAGCACAGGGGAAGGAACGTGAACAGAAAATTCCGACTCCAGTAGGATACCGGCCAGCTGACGAGGCCTTCCTTGCTCTTGTTACTGCGGCAAAATGTCAGTCACCGCTTATTCTGTGTATTCACCACCACACCCATCTCTGATCAGTGCCATTACTCCAAACTGGTCCAGCACCAGAAGTTCACTCACCAGTCTGGATCTTGTCCCTGCTGCCACTACCTATTATGCAGACCGGCCTGAGTTCACAGGGTCAGGTGGAAGTCCCTTAATTAATGTCCCAATGGCAGGGCCACTAGGGGCCTTAAGGATACCTGTCTTGCCCCAGAGACCGCATAGAGCTGCACATTGCGGGTTCTTGGGGGGGCTGCATTTTCTTTAAGGATCCAGGCGATGATCCATAGAATAGAATAATACAGCACAGAAGGAGGCCATTCGGCCCATCATGCCTGTGCCAGCTCAGGCCGTGCATTCCAGATCATAACAACTTGCTGCATAAAAAAAATTCTCCTCATCTCCCCCCTGGTTCTTTCTTCTTAAATCTGTGTCCTCTGGTTACCAACCCTCCTGCCAGTGGAAAGAGTTTCTCCTTATTTACATTATTCAAAATCCTTCATGATCTTGAACACCTCTATCAAATCTCCTCTTAATCTTCTCTGCTCTAAGGAGAACAATCCCAGCTTCTCCAGTCTCTCCACACAACTGAAGTATCTCATCCCTGTCACCATTCTAGTAAATCTTTTCTGCACGCTCTCCAAGGCCTTGACATCCTTCCTAAAGTGTGGTGCCCGGAACTGAACACAATACTCCAGCTGAGGCCTAACCAGTGATTTATAAAGGTTTAGCATAACTTCCTTGCTTTTGTACTCTATGCCCCTATTTATAAAGCCCAGGATCCCATATGCTTTTTTTTTTAAAAACAGCTTTATCGACTTGTCCTGCCACCTTCAAAGATTTGTGTACATACACCCCCAGGTCTCTCTGTTCCTGTACCCACTTTAAAATTGTACCATCTCGACCTGGAACTCTCAGTAACTCTACAAGCTTCTTCAACAGCAGCTCCCTGCCCCATGACCTCCACCATCTAGAAGGTCAACAACAACAGTATTATGGGAACACCATCACTTCCAAGTTTCACAGGATTATGACTTCAACATATACCACCGTTTCTTATTCATCCCTGGGTCAAAATCCTGGAACTCCCGACCTAACAGCACTGTGGGAGAACTTTCACCACACGGACTGCAGCGGTTCAAGAAGGCGGCTCACCACCACCTTCTCAAGGGCAATTAGGGATGGGCAATAAATACCGGCCTTGCCACCGACGCCCACAACCCATGAAGAAACAAGAAAAGAATTCTGGCCATTTGGTGGGGGGGGGGGGGGGGAAGGAAGAGAGTTATGGAATGTGCCAAAGTACTCCAGCTTGATTCGGCTCCTATAACAGAGTAGAGAGAAAAATCGCAAGAGGAAAACAATAAATATGTACAAAAAAATTCTATTTTATTTGATATATTTTGAAAAGCTGTACAGAGCATAACATAATACCTGATGTGTTGGTTTCATTCATGGTGAAGTACAGTACAGTGAAGCACCATAAAGTTAGAACTAAACATCACTTGCAGTACAATTTAGTGAACTGTAAGAAAACATATTTACAGTTGTAAAACTTTTTATAAAAAGTGAATAAAGATCCAAATAAAAAAAAGTAATTTAAAAATCATGACTAAAAACTTTTCTTTAAAAAAAATGTTATTTTAAAAATTAAAAGGATTTTTCACGACATAATTTGACTTCATGGAAGAGGTTTTGACTCTTAACGGGAACTCCCTGAAACACTCGGCAGGTGGCCAGGCTCTTAGTTTCTTTCCACACAGCTCACGCCCACCGATGCATCGGGACAGCGACAGGACCGGCCCACAGGTGTAGCCAGGCATAGATGAGTGCAGCCTCCATTATTTACAGTGCAGTGGTTCTGTCCTATTAAAATGAAGACAAACAGATATTATAAAAACTGTGCTATGTCTGTATCGTCACCAAACAATAACTTGCATTTATATAGAGCCTTTAACACAGTAAAACGTCCCAAAGCGCTTCCCAGGAGCGATTATCAAACAGAAATTGACACCGAGCCACATAAGGAGATATTAGGTCAGGTGACCAAAAGCTTGATCAAAGAGGTAAGGTTTTAAGGAGCGTCTTAAAGGAGGAGAGAGAGGTAGAGATGTGGAGAGGTTTAGGGAGGGAATTTCAGAGCTTGGGGCCTAGGCAGCTGAAGGCACGACCGCCATTGGTGGGACAATAAAAATCGGGGATGTGCAAGAGGCCAGAATTGGAGGAGCGCAGAGATCTCGGAGGGTTGTAGGGCCAGAGGAGGTTACAGAGACAAGCAGGGGCGAGGTCATGGAGGGATTTGGAAACAAGGGCGAGAATTTTTAAAATCGAGGCGTTGCAGGACTGGGAGCCAGTGTGGGTCAGCGAGCACAGGGGCGATGGGTGAACGGGACTTAGGACATAAGATATAGGAGCAGGAGTAGGCCAATCGGCCCCTCGAGCCTGCTCCGCCATTCAATAAGTGGTGCAAGTTAGGATACGGGCAACGATTCCACTTTCACAGACGAACAGTCTCCTAGAAGTCTGGATCACAACATAACCCAGTGCGAGTCTGTAGCACAGGCAGCAGTGACTCCAATCTCAAGCTGCCCCAAACAGCACTCCTTCAATACCAGCTCCTGAGAAGCAAAGACCCAATTTAACCTGCTCAATCATCTAGCTGCTGTGCACATTCAAAAGATCCAGGACTGCAACGGAGCTGATTCAGTGCACAGCAGAGTCAGCATTACCTGGGGGACACTGCGAGTAAGCTGTAGTTATTCCATAGAGACGGGACCGTTTGGGTGGCTGCTGTTCATCGCTCTCTCGTCCAAGGACACGATCCACGGCAACGACAGCCTCCCTTCATGGACACAACAGTTAAGACACAGTTAAAAGCTTTACAGACAAGAGTTCAGCTGAAGTTGTCACCAGATTTATTTAGCACATCGGCATCAACATGCGATAGGAATAATTACAATACACTTGTATTCTTAGAATTCTTAGCACAGGAGGCCGCCTTTCGGCCCATCTTGCCTGTGCTGGCTCTTTGAAAGAACTATCTAATTAGTCCCACTCCCCCGCTCTTTCCCCTTAACCTTGCAAATTTTTCCTTTGCAAGTATTTATCCAATTCCCTTCTGAAAGTTATTATTGAATCTGCTTCCACCACCCTTTCAGGCAGTGTATTCCGGATCATAGCAACTCGCTGCATAAAAAAATTCTCCTCATCTCGCCTCTGGTTCATTTTGCCAATTACCTGACATCTTTGTCCTCTGGTTATTGACCCTTCTGCCAGTGGAAATAGTTTCTCCCTATTTAGTCTATCAAAACCTCCCATAATTTTGAACACCTCTATTAAATCTCCCTTTAACCTTCTCTGCTCTAAGGAAAACAACCCCAGATTCTCTTAATTCATCATTTCAAGTTCCTTCCACCAGTGTCAACCACGAGCCCTTCATCCATGAAGCTTGCAACGATCTCTCCAGACACTATAAGGATGTAAGTTAAATTGCCCGACTTAAGTCCCGGTAGATGTTGAGCAAAGGTTTCACAGATGCACCACTGCTCTTTACTGTAACCCCAAGAACAACAATGGGACAGTTAGCACACACCATTGTCCCTTAGCTCTAGGGCCCAGTAACAAAGTGACCCCTTAAAAATAAATTAGGTTTCATTTCTTAAAATCTTTACTGCGGATACAAAAAATTCCCAATTTCAGTTGGCTGCAAAAACCGGGTCAAAAGTTTATCTTACAAATAAAAAACAAAAATTATTGGCAATATTTATTCACGCAGCTGAAACACAAAGAGAAAGAAACATTTGTACAATTGTTAATGTGGCACAAGATTTAAATTAGGAAACAATGTAGATTCCAACATGATGGGATTTCCCCTACATGGTGCATTTACTCCAAATCGCTTTATGGGAATAGGTTCAGTCCATCAGCTAATCTCATTTAAAACGTGCCACAGCCTTGGTGTACAAGATAAAATAAGGCATGCCAGATACAGCTTGTCCCAATTAAACAAGTTAGAGAGGATTGGGGGTCACAATTTTAAGTTGTACAAGGCCAGATCGAGGTTAGATGTCGGAGGTGGTTCTTTTCCCAGAGAATAGTGAACCTCTGGAACAGGCTGCCGGCACGAACGGTAGACGCGATTCGCTGAATTTCTTCAAGCGAGAGCTGGACCTGTTTCTGGCTGGGATGGAGATCACCTCTTACAAAAGGTAGGTAATGTGACGCATAGAATTATCAGGGCCAGAGTGATCTCCTGGACTAGTTTCCATCGCTAAAGAGGTCGGAGAGGAATTTCCCAGATTTTTCCCCCCCGAAATGGCCTGGTTTTAATCTGCTTTTTCCACCTCTCCAAGGAGATCACATGGTGTGGGGTGGGGAGAGTACATATTGTGATATATACACAAGGTATCACAATTGTATGGGACAGGCTGGATGGACCAGAGGGTCTTTTCCTGCCTGTCATTGTTTGTATATAGCATAATCTCAGGAAAACCTCAATGAAACGATACAGTACCTCCTCCAGTCTGTATAGTATAAATTCCTTCCATAACTCGTAATCCCGAAGGGATACTGGATACCTTCAAGGATCCTCCTGCGTCCAGTCTGATTCGGATTCATGCATTCCAACCTCCGGGTTCCTGCAGACAATGAACAGTTAGAAACCTCACCTTGGAACAACAAAGGGTTCGACAGAGAGAGCGCGCGTGCGAGAGAGCGAGAGAGAGAAAGAGAGGCAGACAGAGAGAGAGAGAAAGAGGCAGACAGAGAGAGAGAAAGAGAGGCAGACAGAGAGAGAGAGAAAGAGAGGCAGACAGAGAGAGAGAGAAAGAGAGGCAGACAGAGAGAGAGAGAAAGAGAGGCAGACAGAGAGAGAGAGAAAGAGAGGCAGACAGAGAGAGAGAAAGAGAGGCAGACAGAGAGAGAGAAAGAGAGGCAGACAGAGAGAGAGAGAGGCAGACAGAGAGAGAGAGAGAGAAAGAGGCAGACAGAGAGAGAGAGAGAAAGAGGCAGACAGAGAGAGAGAAAGAGGCAGACAGAGAGAGAGAAAGAGAGGCAGACAGAGAGAGAGAAAGAGAGGCAGACAGAGAGAGAGAAAGAGAGGCAGACAGAGAGAGAGAAAGAGAGGCAGACAGAGAGAAAGAAAGAGAGGCAGACAGAGAGAAAGAAAGAGAGGCAGACAGAGAGAGAGAGAAAGAGAGGCAGACAGAGAGAAAGAAAGAGAGGCAGACAGAGAGAAAGAAAGAGAGGCAGACAGAGAGAAAGAAAGAGAGGCAGACAGAGAGAAAGAAAGAGAGGCAGACAGAGAGAAAGAAAGAGAGGCAGACAGAGAGAAAGAAAGAGCGCGAGTCTCACCATCATTTCGTTGTTGGGAAGCTGTTACCCATTACAGATCGGAAATTTGGTCCTCAGGCAGCATTGTTTTGGCAGCACATTTAAGGAAATTGAATTAAACTGGTAATAATTAAACACAGAAGCTGCGCTTTAAGAACTTATCAAAGTTAAATCCTGGGGAAACCGCCAAAGGAGTTTAAAAAAAAATCAAATCCCATTAAATCAGTTTTCCACATCAAGAAAATATGATCTGGAATGATGCAGTTGGACGTTTAACACTTGCTCCACAACATTCTATCACACAGCTGCAACATGAACTGCTTAAAGCTTTAGGTCATGTTTTCACTTCAAGTATTTTTGAGCTTAGAGGCTAAACTGTTTTTTCATCCGTCCGAGAAACACTCCGATATGTAACTACGCGAGAGCTGATGCGCAAGGACCCCTATTAGATCGGGTAACAGAGCTTCAACACTGACCTACAGGGCTCTCGGGGTCAAGAGCACAATTTATTCATTTACTGTCAGACTTTACTCCTGAGTCACCCATCACCCCGTGCTCGCTGACCTACATTGGCTCCCAGTCCAGCAACGTCACGAATTTAAAATTCTCATCCTTTGTGCTCAAATCCCTCCATGGCCTCGCCCCTCTCTATCTCTGGAACCTCCTCCAGCCCTACAACCCTCCGAGATCTCTGCGCTCCTCCAATTCTGGCCTCTTGAGCATCCCCGATTTTCATCGCCCCACCATTGGCGGCCCTGCCTTCAGCTACCTAGGCCCTAAACTCTGGAATTCCCTCCCTAAATCTCTCCACCTCTCTCTCCTCCTTTAAGACACTTCTTAAAACCTACCTCTTTGACCAACTTTTGGTCACCTATCATAACATCTCCTTGGGACGTTTTACTACATTAAAGGTGCTATATAAATGCAAATTGTTGTTTAGTCTGAGATGCAGACAATCGGACCTTCTCTTCCCAATTTGAGCATCAGCAGGTTATTTTAGCATTGGAGTATCACAACCCAGGCTCATCTGACAGTTCACACACAAACACTTTCTGCAGTTCACTAGAAAACTATCAGCAGCAGCAAACCTGGTCAATTTTCACCTTCCCTGGTATGGAACTAAAGGTAATTGTAGGCCGTTTAGATGTAGATGTCAGGAAGTAATTCTTCACACAAAGGGTGGGGGAACTCTCTCCCCCAAAAGGCTGTGGATGTTGGGTCAACTGAAAATGTCAAAACTGAGATTGATAGATTTTTGTGGGGTAACGGTAATAAGGGATATGGACCAAAGTCGGGTAACTGGGGATGAGGTACAGATTAGCCATGATCTAAAAGGAAAGGATTTGCATTTATATATCACCTTTCACAACCTCAGGACGTCCCAAAGTGCTTTACAGCCAATTAAGTACTTTTGAAGCTAATTTGCGCACAGCAAGATCCCACAAACAGCAACGTGATAATGACCAGATAATCTGTTTTAGTGATGTTGGTTGATGGATAAATGTTGGTCACACTAACTGAATGGCGGAACAGGTTCGAGGGGCTGAATGGCCACCTCCTGTTCATATGTGAGGAACACAGCTGTGGCTGACATGAGCGAACTCAACAGAAGCTTGGGATTGACCAGGGGAACGTCATGGCCTGCACGGATCATGCTGCATGGTGCACTTACTCACTGAACCATCAAACCATCAGGATGTCACAGCCATAATACCAACAGGAAAACATTTTCATTTCTAGATTTCTGGGATTTCTTGAGCATCAAAGAGCAGTTGGAGAGAGGAGTGAGGTGGCACAAAAACCATCAAGGTGGTTGTTGGGTCATGAATGGCCAATAGATTTCCCATAACTACTGTGTGCTCTAACAAAGTTTGTTCAGCAAGAGATAAGTTAGCTGCATCTGAACTTTCACATACAAAAGACAAAGATCCAGGTGAGGGCATTGTCTGGGAGAGTGTTCCACAGACACAAACACTGGTGCACAAACAACAACTTGCATTTATATTGTACCTTTAACATAGTAAAACGCCCCAAGGCGCTTCACAGGAGCGATTATCAAACAAAATTTGACACTGAGCCACATAAGGGGACATCAGAACAGGTGACCAAAAGCTTGGTCAAAGAGGTAGGTTTTAAGGAGCGACTTGAAGAATGAGAGAGAGGTGGAGAGGCGGAGAAGTTTAGGAAGGGAATTCCAGAACGTATGACCTAGGCAGCTAAAGGCACAGCCGCCAATGATGGAGCAACGGAAATCGGGGATGAACTAGAGGCCAGAATTGGAGGAGCGCAGAGGTCTTGGAGGGATGTAGGCTGGAGGAGGTTACAGAGATAGGGAGGGGGCCGAGGTCATGGAGGGATTTGAAAACAAGGATGAGAAATTTAAAATTGAGGCATTTCTGGACCTGGAGCCAATGTAGGTCAGCGAGCTCAGGGGTGATGGGTGAATGGGACTTGGAGCAAGTTAGGATACAGGCAGCAGAGTTTTGGATGAGCTCAAGTTTACGGAGATGGAAGTAGGTGGTCTTGGTGCTGGAGCAGATATGGTGTTGGAAACTCACCTTAGGAAATAGGACGTCAAGGTTGCGAACGGTCTGGTTCAGCCTCAATGGCCAGGGATGGAGTCGGTGGTGAGGGGACGGAGTTTGTGTTGGGGACCGAAAACAATGGCTTCGGTCTTCCCAATAATTAATTGGAGGAAATTTCTGCTCATCCAATACCGGATGTCGGACAAGCAGTGTGACAAATTAGAGGCAGTGGAGGAGTCGAGTCAATACATGATGAAAGGATGATTTTAAATTCACGC